>NC_143025.1:90792500-90907500 GCF_057628025.1 Oncorhynchus mykiss
TGAGATGGCTGTGGTGTGAGATAGCTTGTGTCCCAAGTGGCACCCTACTCCCTAAATAGTGCACTACTTTTGACCAGAGCCCTATGGGTCCCGGTCAGAAATAGTGCACTACTTTTGACCAGAGCCCTATGGGTCCCGGTCAGAAATAGTGCACTACTTTTGACCAGAGCCCTATGGGTCCCGGTCAGAAATGGTGCACTACTTTTGACCAGTGCCCTATGGGTCCCGGTCAGAAATAGTGCACTACTTTTGACCAGAACCCTATGGGTCCCGGTCAGAAATAGTGCACTACTTTTGACCAGAGCCCTATGGGTCCCGGTCAGAAATAGTGCATTAAATAGGGAATAAATAGACTGGCATTTGGGATTCAGCCTCAGGTTGAAAATACCTCTATATATGAGGTTGGCTGCTCTCGCCAGCATCTGCTCAAAAGGTGGACGATGGATGAGAATCTCAACCTGTGGTTCTATAGGAGAGGCGTAAAGCCAAATTAATTTGAGTTTCGTTCTGTGTGGGGTGGGAGGGAGAGTAGATAGAACCAAGGTAAAAACTGTGAAATGATGTTGAATAACTATACCCTTGTTATTTAAGGTTTTTTAGTTGAT
This sequence comes from Oncorhynchus mykiss, assembly GCF_057628025.1. Classification (NCBI taxonomy): domain Eukaryota; kingdom Metazoa; phylum Chordata; class Actinopteri; order Salmoniformes; family Salmonidae; genus Oncorhynchus; species Oncorhynchus mykiss. Next base: position 90,793,106 of record NC_143025.1, read on the forward strand.
ATTATGAAGCATTCATTCACAAATGCCCTAAAAAAAAAAAAACTAAGGTTATTGCTCATAAATGTAATAGTTGCAGGTTTATATTCAAGTTATGTGCTTTACTGCCCAAGCACACTCAATGAACCCATGAGTACATACAGTGCGATACAGTGCCTTGCGAAAGTATTCGGCCCCCTTGAACTTTGCGACCTTTTGCCACATTTCAGGCTTCAAACATAAAGATATAAAACTGTATTTTTTTGTGAAGAATCAACAACAAGTGGGACACAATCATGAAGTGGAACGACATTTATTGGATATTTCAAACTTTTTTAACAAATCAAAAACAGAAAAATTGGGCGTGCAAAATTATTCAGCCCCCTTAAGTTAATACTTTGTAGCGCCACCTTTTGCTGCGATTACAGCTGTAAGTCGCTTGGGGTATGTCTCTATCAGTTTTGCACATCGAGAGACTGACATTTTTTCCCATTCCTCCTTGCAAAACAGCTCGAGCTCAGTGAGGTTGGATGGAGAGCATTTGTGAACAGCAGTTTTCAGTTCTTTCCACAGATTCTCGATTGGATTCAGGTCTGGACTTTGACTTGGCCATTCTAACACCTGGATATGTTTATTTTTGAACCATTCCATTGTAGATTTTGCTTTATGTTTTGGATCATTGTCTTGTTGGAAGACAAATCTCCATCCCAGTCTCAGGTCTTTTGCAGACTCCATCAGGTTTTCTTCCAGAATGGTCCTGTATTTGGCTCCATCCATCTTCCCATCAATTTTAACTATCTTTCCTGTCCCTGCTGAAGAAAAGCAGGCCCAAACCATGATGCTGCCACCACCATGTTTGACAGTGGGGATGGTGTGTTCAGCTGTGTTGCTTTTACGCCAAACATAACCTTTTGCATTGTTGCCAAAAAGTTCAATTTTGGTTTCATCTGACCAGAGCACCTTCTTCCACATGTTTGGTGTGTCTCACAAGGTGGCTTGTGGCAAACTTTAACCGACACTTTTTATGGATATCTTTAAGAAATGGCTTTCTTCTTGCCACTCTTCCATAATGGCCAGATTTGTGCAATATACGACTGATTGTTGTCCTATGGACAGAGTCTCCCACCTCAGCTGTAGATCTCTGCAGTTCATCCAGAGTGATCATGGGCCTCTTGGCTGCATCTCTGATCAGTCTTCTCCTTGTATGAGCTGAAAGTTTAGAGGGACGGCCAGGTCTTGGTAGATTTGCAGTGGTCTGATACTCCTTCCATTTCAATATTATCGCTTGCACAGTGCTCCTTGGGATGTTTAAAGCTTGGGAAATATTTTTGTATCCAAATCCGGCTTTAAACTTCTTCACAACAGTATCTCGGACCTGCCTGGTGTGTTCCTTGTTCTTCATGATGCTCTCTGCGCTTTTAACAGACCTCTGAGACTATCACAGTGCAGGTGCATTTATACGGAGACTTGATTACACACAGGTGGATTGTATTTATCATCATTAGTCATTTAGGTCAACATTGGATCATTCAGAGATCCTCACTGAACTTCTGGAGAGAGTTTGCTGCACTGAAAGTAAAGGGGCTGAATAATTTTGCACGCCCAATTTTTCAGGTTGTGATTTGTTAAAAAAGTTTGAAATATCCAATAAATGTTGTTCCACTTCATGATTGTGTCCCACTTGTTGATTCTTCACAAAAAAATACAGTTTTGTATCTTTATGTTTGAAGCCTGAAATGTGGCAAAAGGTCGCAAAGTTCAAGGGGGCCGAATACTTTCGCAAGGCACTGTATAATATGGTACTGCATTAATCCATTCTGCATGCTGACATTGCAGCTGAATCTGTGTATGTCTCTGGGGAGTACCCCATATAACACAAACCCGGGGCCCAGACACCTCTCTGACTCACTCTCTGTCTATCGTATCATCACACCAGCTGCAGCCACAACAGACGGACGGACCTCTTTATTTATGTCACTCTTCCATAATTCACTCCTTCCTTCCCTTTTCTTCCATTAAAATAAATCCCAGACAGCTATTTGTCTGTCTGTCTGTCTGTCACGTCAACACATTTGTCTGTCTGTCAGTCACATCAACACATCTGTCTGTCTGTCTGTCTGCCTGTCTGTCAGTCACGTCAACACATTTGTCTGTCTGTCAGTCACATCAACACATCTGTCTGTCTGTCTGTCAGTCACGTCAACACATCTGTCTGTCTGTCTGTCACGTCAACACATCTGTCTGTCTGTCTGTCAGTCACGTCAACACATTTGTCTGTCTGTCATGTCAACACATCTGTCTGTCTGTCTGTCAGTCACGTCAACACATTTGTCTGTCTGTCAGTCACATCAACACATCTGTCTGTCTGTCAGTCACATCAACACATCTGTCTGTCTGTCAGTCACGTCAACACATCTGTCTGTCTGTCTGTCATGTCAACACATCTGTCTGTCTGTCTGTCAGTCACGTCAACACATTTGTCTGTCTGTCTGTCATGTCAACACATCTGTCTGTCTGTCTGTCAGTCACGTCAACACATTTGTCTGTCTGTCAGTCACATCAACACATCTGTCTGTCTGTCTGTCTGTCAGATCAACACGTCTGTCTGTCTGTCTGTCTGTCAGTCACATCAACACGTCTGTCTGTCTGTCTGTCTCTCTGTCTGTCTGTCTGTCTGTGTCTGTCAGTCACATCAACACGTCTGTCTGTCTGTCTGTCTGTCTGTCTCTCTGTCTGTCTGTCTGTCAGTCACATCAACACGTCTGTCTGTCTGTCTGAGTCTCAGATATTTGTATTTCAGTGTCTGGTTGCACTATTAACAGCAGTTCTATATTTGACCATTCTTATCTGGGCATGACGACAAAAGTCAAACACTAATATCATATTAAGGAACTGAGAATAAGTAGCAGGAGGCCTAAAGTTAATAAGATGTTCAAACCTGTCTAGGATTCAAGTTGCACGTGCCCCTTTCAATTTCATCCATTTTAAGATAGAAAAATAGAAGATATGAACATAATAAATGCAAAGACATATAGGAATTTATCCATCCGTCCTCCCTCAAACATGTTTGGTGCATCCTGTCCCAGCTCAGCATCTATTCTTCAGGCTAGAGACCTTCATGAGGTACACGAGTGTAACGGTTTTCCTGTTGTGAAGGAGAAGCGGACCATAATGCGGCGTGGTGGTTACTCATGTTTAATGAAAAAACGATAAACACGAACACTACAAAACAATAAACGTGGGAAAACCAAAAAACAGTCCTATCTGGTGCAAACACAGAGACAGGAACAATCACCCACAAACACACAGTGAAACCCAGGCTACCTAAGTATGATTCTCAATCAGAGACAACTAATGACACCTGCCTCTGATTGAGAACCATACTAGGCCGAAACATAGAAATACCCAAATCATAGAAAAACAAACATAGACTGCCCACCCAACTCACGCCCTGACCATACTAAATAAATACAAAACAAAGGAAATAAAGGTCAGAACATGACAAATATATAGAATACTGGACATGATATAGAATACTGAATAGGATGGCTTCTTCTGACTGACTGTTCACCATTCTTTCACCTGTCCTAAAATACCCCTCCCTACATTACATCCATCCACGTGCAGCTGTTTCAGGACCCGCCAAATGTAAACACATTTGACTGGCTGTGGTGGTGTAAAATGCCCCATGCGTACCTTCCTATCAAGGGTTCCATATAATACTCATTTAATATAGACATTTATGCCCAGTAAAAAAAAGAGGTCACTGCTTCATGACAGTTTAATGCGGGATAAATCCAGGGCTGTGTCCAGGGGGGCGGACTTAGTGATTCGGAGGCCCCAGGCAGAGGCCAATCTGAGGCCCTGTCCCAAACCTGTCAGTGGCCCCCTCCCAACCCGTGGAAACTTTTCCACTAAGCCTCACTCCACTCTTATAACGGAAAGGCTGTGTGTTTGGGTGTGGTGGTTGCCCCGGTAACTGTCTGTGGGGTAATTTGTACAGTAGAGTTAGGTTGACCATGTAGGTGGGCTACTAGCTAGAGTATAATTCCCCTGTAGTAGCCCAGTAGTAGGTCTACTTACATTAAGAAAACATTAGTGGTAGAACAGAATCCCCTTCACAGCTCCTTCTAGTGCTCTTACACAAGCACACACATACACACTATGTTATGGCATACAGCCAACCTCGTGCACATCAGGGAGATGTTAGTGACTGGAATAGGCATCTGGGACTGTGAATAAAGATGAAGGCCACGGAGAGACGATAGGGACTGGAATGGGCATCAGAGACTGTGAATAAAGATGAAGGCCACGGAGAGACGATAGGGACTGGAATGGACATCAGAGACTGTGAATAAAGATGAAGGCCACAGAGAGACGATAGGGACTGGAATGGGCATCAGAGACTGTGAATAAAGATGAAGGCCACAGAGAGACGATAGGGACTGGAATAGGCATCAGGGACTGTGAATAAAGATGAAGGCCACAGAGAGACGATAGGGACTGGAATAGGCAACAGAGACTGTGAATAAAGATGAAGGCCACGGAGAGACGATAGGGACTGGAATCGGCATCAGAGACTGTGAATAAAGATGAAGTATTTTCACTCTATTGCATAATTGCTCAGCTCAGCAGAATTTCATGCCCAGATGACAGTCTTCTGGCACGAATACCATTCAGCTCTGAGATACAAATACGGATGCTTTTTCCTAACTATATAACATAGGCCCAACACATGAAGACACTTTCTTCAATATGGCTTCACTATCTTGTGGCTTTGACATGGTCAGTCAGTCAATGATGATGAGCTTACAGATATGCAGCACTAAAGATAATGTATAACATGCAATGTAATTTATTATGGTTGAAGAAGAAGAAGTGATGTATATTAGACAGAAATGTGCATTCATTTTTATTTAAGAAGAAACATGTTTAGTTGTCTGTCTGGCACTGTCTGTATTAGGTTGCACGGCAAGAAGAGGCAATTCTAGAACAGAATAGGCTAGAAGAGGATAGAACAGAATAGAAAATGCAATTCAATTTTTTTCATGGGTAGGAGCAGGCAGACAAGCTAATAATACAACTAAAGCCAGCATAAACACGTACAGCTACAGGCAATGTTAAATGAATTCCACGGCACTCTATTACATGGGAATTCCTGTGAAGGACTGTGTGTTTCCTGATAACAACGGTTCTCTCGGGTTCTCCCTCCACTCGCTCTGCCTGCCCTGCTTTGTCTTTTTTTCCGGGAAAATCTTCCGGAGAGAAACCCGACACTGCCAAAACATCTCCATGGAGACAAAACGTCTGAACTCTCCAAATATGGACATGGAAGTGCAACGCAATCGTGTGCAGCGTAAACACGTCGTGATGTAAAAATACTGCAACCGTACACTCTGTGCTGTGTGCTTATCTGAAATTGCCTTGACAGGGAGAATATTGGCAAGAGATTAACGATAATGAATCATTAACATGATCTCGTTGTTTAAAAATACATGTTATCCTCGATGAATTTATATCGTTCCAATATTACAATTATTTATGGAAAGAGAATTTGACATAGCTGTAGGCTTTCATAAGAAGTAGCTTATATGACTTATTCTGACAGAAATATCATTATAGGCCTATACAGACCTGAACAACAGCCTATATATGAGAATGCAATGTATTCCATTAAAACAGTCAACAACTAAGAATTGTCAATGGTATATTTTTTATTTGTCTGTGTTCTATTTATTTATTTTTGGCATTTGACCAAGAGTTAGTCAAAACTTTGAATGTAAAAAAAAATAATCTATGTCATAAAATACATCTTAATAAAACACATGGCACTGTGTTTTCAGTGAAAACCTGAAAGAAATCTCACCTTACAGTAAAATAATGTCCACATTACTTAAACTGTAATTTCACCTGTTCAGACACAATCTGATAACGGCATCCACACAAACCACAGTCTAGTTTCACATATATATTTAAGGATGAAACACAAAAATGTAGCACCATTTTGAATGGTATGATTTTTCATGCATTTAATTTTGATACAATACCAACAATATACATATGTATCTCTCTCAAGAGCAGTGGTGTAAAGTACTTCAGTAAAAATACTTTAAAGTACTACTTAAGTACTTTTTTGGAGGTATCTGTACTTTACTATTTATATTTCTTACTACTTTTAAACTTCACTATATTCCTAAAAAAAAAAGTGAGTTTACCACATACATTTCCCCTGACACCCAAAAGTACTGGTTACATATTTAATGCTTAGCAGGACAGGAAAATGGTCCAATTCACAGACTTATGAAGATAACATCCCTGGCCAGCTCAACTGCCTCTGATCTGGCTGACTCACTAAACACAAATGCTTGGTTTGTAAATGATGCCTGAGTGTTGGGAGTGTGTCCCTGGCTATCCGTAAAGTAATATAAGTCATTATTTATACTTTTACTTTTGATACTTCAGTATATTTTTAGCAATTACATTTACTTTGAATACTTAAGTATATTTAAAAACCTAATACTTTTAGATTTTTACACAAGTCGTATTTTACTGGGTGACTTTCCCGTTTACTTGAGTCTATTATGTTCTATGAAGGAATCTTTACTTTAACTTAAGTATGACAATTGGGTACTTTTTCCACCACTACTCAAGAGAGTGAACAGCCCTCACAGGTGCACCAATATATCTGGAAGAAGTTAACACCGTTACAGTCACAGTAACCATTTCATTTGGTGCTAAAGGTTAAAGGTTAACAAAACATCTGGGGATAGATAGATAGATAGATAAATAGACCATAGCTTATTGATTCAATATCAACCTCATGGACCAGTTTCCCAGACACAGATCTAGTCCTAGTCCTGGACTAGGAGAGCACTTTCAATGGAGAATCATTATTGAATATGCTATTATTACTTTTTAATAAGACTAGGCTTATTCTGTGTGTGGGGAACTGGCCCTATTTCTCCAACCAGTTCATAACAGATTCACAAGGCCAACAGAGTGGGAGAATTGAGACTACCGTTAATCAAATCAGATCTACCGCTAACGACTCCTTTGAGACCCTCGGAGCTCTCACAACACCCCTTCTCCTCAGCCACATGATCTATCTCGGAGTAATTGAACGAAAACACAGAGCGGTAATAACTGCTACATGTAGGACTGTCAGTGGAAGTCATCATCGTAGGGGTGCAGAGGGGCTCCAGATCATTAGCCACAGACTTGTACAGGGTCTCCCAGTCTGAGAGGCAGAAGGGGCCCCCGAGGAGGTCGATGTCGGGAACGGACGGGGCGGTCTCAGGGGCCACAGCCATGTTGAGTTCCAGACTGGGGACCAGGTCCTGTAGGTCACCCTGGTCGAAGTCTAGATCCTCCATGGGTTCTTCCTCAGCACTGGAGCACAGTAGGATGTTGGAGTTACCCAAGATTGCCGAGGCAGAGATGGAGATGCTTGGGACGGGGACGGTGTCCATTTCTTGGAACAAGGGGACCTTGGACACAGTCACTACTGTCGCATTGCCTTCTGGGAGTTGGAGTTTGTCTGCATTCTCCAAGATGGAGAGCAGCTGGGCAGAATCTGGGGCGTCTTGTAGAATGCCTTCAATGTCATCGTCGATCTCATTTTCGATATCGTCCTCAGCGACGGCTAGTTTGCAGGCTGGTTGGTGGGCGGATAGGATCTGTTCCAGTCTCTCTTTCTCTTTCAGGAGGTGGGTTATCTCTGTCTGCAAGGCCTCTTTGTCCCCCTCAAGCTGATCAGTTTCCTACGTAAGGGGAGAACCACACATCAATCAATTAACACATTTATGAAATGACAATTAAAAAAATATATGTGGTCTAGTACGAAGTATGGAGAGCCTCAATCACTTTGGGTAAAATCCATTCTGCTAAGCTTCTCCATAAGGACATAACAGTAGTTTTTGTTTTCAGATGAAAACAAGGTGCACTTTGGGTAAAATCCATTCTGCTAAGCATCTCCATAAGGACATAACAGTAGGGTTGTTTTTTTTTCAGATGAAAACAAGGTGCACTTTGGGTAAAATCCATTCTGCTAAGCATCTCCATAAGGACATAACAGTAGTTTTTCTTTTCAGATGAAAACAAGGTGCACTTTGGGTAAAATCCATTCTGCTAAGCATCTCCATAAGGACATAACAGTAGTTTTTGTTTTCAGATGAAAACAAGGTGCACTTTGGGTAAAATCCATTCTGCTAAGCATCTCCATAAGGACATAACAGTAGTTTTTTTTTCAGATGAAAACAAGGTGCACTTACGGCTTGCAGGGTGTCAGTGAGCTCCCTCCGTCTGTTGCGACACTTGGCTGCAGCGACTTTATTCCTCTCTCTCCTGATATTTCTCCTCTCGTCCTCTTCTGATGAAGGCTAGATCAGTCTCAACAAATGAGAACCCTGTCAATGCATATCCTGACCTGCATGAGGAATCTTGCCATCTCATCACTTGGCTAATTCAACATTTGGCAAAGGGTAGCCCTAAAAAAAAAAAGAAGCCTACACATCCTTCAATGCAGTGTCAGAAAATATGCCATTGTTACAGAATGTAGACTCTCCTTGGCTAAGATACAAATGTAATGTGTAGTGAGAGGCTCTACACCCAATCAATCACTGAGACGTGCGTAAAATGCTACAACATTGGCACAGTCTACCTGGTAGGTCACGTGCACACACGCACATCAGACATTCAAGATTTTTTTTTTTTAAAGATGTATCAAAATTCTCCTTGATATTTAACAAGGCTTGCCTGTTTTTTCCCTTTCTTGCTGCCTTCCACTCTGGAAGACAACTGGGTTGCGCCATGCGCTCTGCTAAGCTTTGCACGTCCACTGGAGGAGGAAGAGGAGGAGGAGGAGGAGGAGGAGGAGGAGGAGGAGGAAGAGGAGGAGGAGGAGGAGGAGGAGGAGGAGGAGGAGGAGACTGATGCTGATGTGATGACGGTGGTCTGTTGGAACATCCAGTGCAGATCCAGGGAGGTTGAGATTGCAGTCACCGTTGGAACAAAGGGCGACTGCCATGGAGAGTCTGTTTCTCCACAGACATCCTGCAAAAACAATACAAGGAATGTTGAATTTATTGAATAAAAATCAATTGAATCCAATGATGTGCAAGGTTGACCTTTCCAAAAAGGGGTGTGATGTGCATCAATGATTTGGTTATTGGCGTGAAATTTATAGCACTATTTATGGAGTATCTACAAAGATAATTCTGTACTAATTTACAACATCTAGAATTATTTTTTTATTAGTATTTTAAATGGTTTCTGACGTCACACATAATTAATCAATGACAGTCCATCTCGTGATGCCAAAAATAGCTACACCAATCATCATCATCATCATCACCATCATCACCATCATGATCTATTGGCATGATGGCATCAGTCAAGTCTTAAATTATAATGTGGTCAACATGGACCTTCTATACCACGCTAGGAATGTCAGGAATTTGAAGGTAATCAGTCAACAGTCTGACGGTGCCATGTAGGCTTGGACTGTACGGTACCTACCTACCCAATAAAGGCATTTTCAACATGCCATAAACATCTGAATATGTAATAGGGAATGGTGCTGACAATGCTACATTTCACAGGAGCGGTTCGCGATCTAGTTGGCTAGAATCACCGTGTCTTATTAGTTAGGCCTAATATGCAATTATTATTATTTTTTGTTAATAAATGATTGATTTAGCCACAAACTCAATGCAACACAAACATAATGAATATTTTCAAAAATGCCAACGACAATTACATTCAAATGTTTTCCTTTTGTTTCTAATAAGATCCTAAAAAAAATACCTGCGACATGTTGCTGTCCATTGACGATTTGTTCCTGTGTGAATCTGGAGATCGCTGGCTACACTGGGGGATATCTCCGGTAGGCGATGCTGCGCAGGTGCTGCTGCTGCTGCTGCTGCTGCTGCTGCTGATAGACGAGCTCGAGGAGTCATCGTAGTCTGGGCTCGAGTCCGGATACATGATGATGCCTTATCAACAAAATGTACTAACAATAAAGCTTTACAGAATAAATCACTATCCCTATTAAATTATCGTATTCTATAATCTACTGTCCTGCTGTTGTCACCTCTGTGCATTACTTTCACCGCTTTCAAGTGAATGGTAGTAGCTGCAGATAGTGGAGCGCGCCTCCTTTTATTGTGAGCCTGAATTTTATTAATGAAATATGTGTGGAGAGACGGTACCATTCCACAAAGAGGGTAGGGTGTTATAGGCTAAAATAAACAGGCTTGTTTTAGCAACGGAGCTGCAAAATTACCCACACACATTTTAAACTGAGATGATAGCAGTCTCAATGTAATTCAGATTAATTGTACCGCTCAAATATGACCACATTGTTTGTATGTTGAGGCCCTCTTCAAGAAATGGATGCCTACATTGTAACCACCACCGTGTGAATGAACTACGTCACATCATAGGTTATATCCTGTGCAGCAGTTTGCATTACTCACGTTATAACCTGTTCCCTTTGTAAAAACAGTGTTTCATAATACACACATGGCCACGTTTAAGATAATGCACAGAACATATACTGTATGTACCACACTATATATGGCCTATACTGAAATAGCTTTGAAAATCATTTGCCAATCTTGTATTTCCTATAGACTACGGCAGTGTTTCTCAAACCTCTCCTCAGGAACCCTCAGGAACGGACCCCAGCCATTCCAAACCTCTCCTCAGGGACCCCCAGCCGTTCCAAACCTCACCCCAGGGACCCCCAGCCGTTCCAAACCTCACCCCAGGGACCCCAACCATTCCAAACCTCTCCTCAGGGACCCCCAGCCGTTCCAAACCTCTCCTCAGGGACCCCCAGCCGTTCCAAACCTCACCCCAGGGACCCCCAGCCGTTCGAAACCTCTCCTCAGGGACCCCCAGCCGTTCCAAACCTCTCCTCAGGGACCCCCAGCCGTTTCCTTGTTTGTGATCTATTCCAGAACTAGCACACCTGAGTCAACTAGTCAACTAATCATCAAGGCCTAGATTATATGAATCAGGTGAGATAGTTCAGGGATAAAACAAAACATCTGGGGTTCCCCGAAGAGAGGTTTGGAACGGCTGGGGGTCCCTGGGGTGAGGTTTGGAACGGCTGGGGGTCCCCGAAGAGAGGTTTGGAACGGCTGGGGGTCCCTGGGGTGAGGTTTGGAACGGCTGGGGGTCCCTGAGGAGAGGTTTGGAACGGCTGGGGGTCCCTGAGGAGAGGTTTGAGAACCACTGGCTACAGCAACTGACCTACAATGTCGTCCAAAACACAGCAATCCTCTGTTGGCTTCCGTATCCACACAACCTAGTATTATAATATTTGATAACCCGTGTTCTTTGTTATAATCATTCAATAACATCAGTACAATTGTGGATGTGTCTGAATAGAATAGCAGATGTTTTCTGCATCCACTCAGGGAACAAGGTGAAAATCTGTCGTTCTGCCCCCTGAACAGGCAGTTAACCCACTGTTCCTAGGCCGTCATTGAAAATAAGAATTTGTTCTTTACTGACTTGCCTGGTTAAATAAAAGTAAAAAAGAAAAATACATTTAAAAAAATATGTTTTTTAAACAGAAAATTAATAAAGTGTTATTCCTGTTATAACATACATTGAAAAGGGTTTGGTTTGAGGTTTTATACCTTTACAAACCTGCTACAGAGACACCTCTCTAGTTGTGAGATTTTAGCTGTGATAATTATTAATGCATGGCCCACAACTTGAACTATAGCTCCAGCAACAGACTTTACGCTGCAGACAGATAACCAATCAGAGAGGACACCATTAGGACCATATGTGGAGTTTCCGGTTCACACGTTGCGTCATATTTGAGTGAGGGGCTAAAATTCGACCATTCAAACACTGTAGCATAGCCTAGAGAAAAAAAAATGAAATTATGCCTTGAAATGAACCCGTGTCCGTCATTCATTCTATAAATAGAGGCGTCATAACGTTGTATAACATATTCATATAATAATGATTAAATCGTATTCTTGCAATTTCGTGACAGCTGCCGTAGACTATTATTATCAAGGAGTTGGAGGCAGCGTGTCCTGGACTACGTCCCAAATGGCACCCTAGGATAGTAGTGCAGCACTAGGGAATAGGGAGACATTTGGGATGCAAGTTTTAATTTTCTTGCACATGAATGGTCTTTTTCTAAACAGGTACTTCAGTAAATATTACGGACAGCTATTTTTTATTTATTTTTCGGATGACCTCACAACTCCTCTCAAGTAGTGGCCCGGGGCGATAGAACCATAGAACGATGGAACGTGAGAACAGAATAAAGAGACAGACAGACGGGGGCCTCCCTGTGAATGAGGGTCTGCCTAGCGCTTCCCGGCAACCACGCCCCCTCTATATTTACTGGTAGTTCATTAGGGTGGTCTGCACTCTCTTTCATTCTGTCACCAGATCGCTGGTCGGTTTAGGGACTGAGATATGAGCTTCAGACAATTATAGACCCCTGCCCTAAGTTCAGGACAAATACACGTTTTCACTGGGGTCACTCAAGCGTGAATGTGGGAAATGCTTTGGAACTTTGGAACGCTATATTTAGATCTAGAGCTTATTAGGGATCAATAGATGACATCACTGGGATTTTGGGAAACAGAGTGACAGATCACAACGTTTAGCCGACCCGTTGATGGGAGAGAAGTCTGAATAGGCAACTTTTTGTGCACTGTTGAAAAGAAGCAACACCTCAAAGGACTTAGTTTTCCCGATTACTTTAAGTTGCATTTATGGGAAGGTTAATTCTGATAAAGACTAAATAACACTTGAATACTCACAACCAATGCATAAACATTTAATTTTTCCATTATAGCCTAGAACTCAAGCATTTGATCTCAAGCATAAGATCCTGTGGCCTAAAAGGAGCATGTTCTGATGTGTATAACAATTTCATAAAGCTGTCTGAGTGACTATAAAGTAGGCTCCGCTTGTGTAAAACCTTGACAACATACATTGTATTTAGGCCTATACAATGACTGGCAATGCAGCCTAAATAAACTGTAATTGACTGTAAATTCATAACATCTGAAATCCACTCAAAATAAACATTGCATTAACGCAAGCCCTGTAGTCCGATGTTGTGTAGGCCTGTATTGAGTCTTGCCAACCACTCTGGCTACCTAAATAAACAGTTGTCAACTAACTATGCCTTCCTTTCCATTTGCTCCGCTCTGAAAGACTGCTGTGCAAAGCCAGAGCGTCACTGACGCGAAGGGGTGGAGCGTTACCCGGACAACGCAGACTTGTTCAACAAAACACGAGCCGGTGAAACCAAGTTTATAGTCCCGCCGAGAGGACGCTTATAGGGCATATTTAAATGCGTGGGGGGGGGGGGGGGGGGGGGGGGGGAGAGGGAACCCTTTTGTAGACTACTGGTCTATTAGAGTGACGTTTTCCATCCACACTAAACATGTTTATTAAAAGCAGAATAGAAGCAAAACAATAGTTTGTTTTGTACATTAGGCCCATGAATAATAGTTTGAGATGTTCTTTAGCTACATTCATGCCTATCCAGGATTTATAATCACCCCCCCCCCCCCCCCCCCCAAAAAATAAATAAATAAAATGAAGTCCATATTAAAAGGCTCAGCTGTCTACATTGGTCCGTTTATTTACTTCTGTGTGTTTTGAGCTGATGAGATACACATCGTCTCACCACATGCCGTCCTAATAGAAATTCTAGTAGTTCTGAAGAACAGGGATCCCGACAGTCACTACGAGGCTACTGCATATAAAGCACTCATAGGGAACACCTTCGTTATGACTATCTAAGACGACTGCACTCGACCACAACAATGGAAAAGTATTTCCTGACCGACTTGTTGCTTCACTTGCTGCCATGCCCTCGCATTACCTCACCTGGAACCGACAGGTACAAACATTGCCTCGGGCCAAAGTACATGTTGTTGGCCTCAGTTACAGCAGCTGTATGGTATTATTATTGATCTCTGTTTATGTTTTGTGCAATAGTTCTAGAATGCCCGTATTTCTATAGACCTATTCTATATGCATTACACGTAATTGATCCGTTTTTCAGGTATTAGTAACACCTGTACATAGTTTATACTCGTGAAGAACTTTAGCATATTTTCAAGGACCTAACTGAAATTACATGTAATGTTAAATACTACATAGGCATCGGGACCCTCCTAAATTCTACCCAATGTCAAGTTGTTCAATATTTTCTTCAGTACATAGGGAAGTTGCGTATATATATATATATATATATATATATATATATATATATATATATATATTTATAAATTATTTAAACTTTCTTTAACTAGGCAAGCCAGTTAAGAACAAATTATTATTTACAATGATGAGGAATAGTGCGTTAACTGCCTTGTTCAGAGGCAGAACGACAGATTTTTACCTTGTCAGTGTAACCGATGTGAAACGGCTAGCTTAGTTAGCGGTGCGCGCTAAATAGCGTTTCAATCGGTGACGTCACTTGCTCTGAGACCTTGAAGTAGTAGTTCCCCTTGCTCTGCAAGGGCCGCGGCTTTTGTGGAGCGATGGGTAATGATGCTTTGAGGGTGACTGTTGTTGATGTGTGCAGAGGGTCCCTGGTTCGCGCCCGGGTATGGGCGAGGGGACGGTCTAAAGTTACATTTTCCTGTTACATTGGTGCCGTGACCCGGATCACTGGTTGCTGCGGAAAAGGAGGAGGTCAAAAGGGGGGTGAGTGTAACGGATGTGAAACGGCTAGCTTAGTTAGCGGTGCGCGCTAAATAGCGTTTCAATCGGTGACGTCACTTGCTCTGAGACCTTGAAGTAATAGTTCCCCTTGCTCTGCAAGGGCCGCAGCTTTTGTGGAGCAATGGGTAACGATGGGTAACGATGCTTCGAGGGTGACTGTTGTTGATGTGTGTTTCACGCCCGGGTATGGGCCCGGGTATGGGCGAGGGGACGGTCTAAAGTTATACTGTTACATCAGCTCAGGGAATCAATCCAGCAACCTTTCGGGTACTGTCCCAAAGCTCTTGCCTTATATCGGTGGGGTCTAGATTAGGACTAGGGTGTGCACCACATTGGTATTTAAAATAGGCGTAGGGCCTGTAGGCTGTGAAACCTATAGGATAATTAACATATATTCCACATCATTACCATGTGACAATATAGGTCCTCTGGTAAAACACAAATAACACAGCATTAAATCCTATATAAACTATTGCATTGTTGTTGAAAGTAACTATACATAATGTTAACCATAAATTGCTTTACTTTGTTATATTCTGCCATAGTTGACCATTTAGTATCCCATATTCCAGTTTTCACAACAGCCAGTTAGTTCTCTGTTGTCTTTCCTTAACGTCATGTTCCTGTCTAGGTTCAAAATATACAGGTGAATTAAAACAGGAGGATTAAAATATCCCAGAACTCTTTGCAATTTAGCAACGGCGCTAGTAGTTATCAATGGAGCTGGTCCTATGAATTGGTTTCTTTTCGGACGCTTCTGAATGGAATTACTTCATCGTCTTCAACCTTCCCATCTTCAATAGTTCTGCGTTTCCCAGCAGGGCCCGCCCATTTAACAGGATGCACCATATAAGGTAAATTACGTTGACGGGATCTCCTTCTGGAACGTTCCATTTCTTGAGAAAGGGAACTTTGAAGTTCTAACTTTTTTTAAACCATTTTTTGTTGCCAATAAAGACACAATAAAAGCACTTTTAAGCACAAAATGAATTTATTCGATAGTTAAAAGTGTGTTACAAGTCTCATCATTTGTGTTTAGTATTTTCATAAACCGTTGTTATGTTGTGCTCCTCACCCATTCAAGGAAGGTACGTCCCAATTCTACGTCACGATTATTTCCTCGCCAGACGGTCTGCAAGCCTATAAAAACCCATGCGAACTGTCAAAGTCGGTAGTCAAACTTTTCGCAGCAGAAGAGAGATACTGTAACAAACGAAAGAGACATCAGCTAACCTGCCAAAAGGATCACTTGACTTTGACAGCTTTAGCCGAGGCTTACTTTCGTTTCACTTGATTTGGAATTTTATCGAGTTTCTTCGTGATCTCCTGAAACGATGATGTACTCCGCTTTCAACACCGACTGTGACTCTTCTTCTCGCTGTAGTACAGCTTCTCCATCCGGCGACAAGCTGGTTTACTTCAACTCTCCTGAGGGATCCTACTCCAGCATGGGCTCTCCCCAATCTCAGGTATATACATCAGTCAATGTGGCGTATTGCCTTTTTACAATTACAATAAATACCTGTTTTATAAGTGTAATAACCACGCAGTAATGATGGATTATAAACCATGCAATTCCAGCGATACCGTATGCAGCTAAACCTTTATCAAATCGTATCTTACTCTTTAACATGTTATAACAATGCATGAATGTGCATAGTAGATGTTGACGCATATAAAGCTAGACGCTTCTAAAGTATCACTGTTATGCTCTGCAACAGAGCACTGGCTACACGCTCCTGTAGTTCATCCATTTAACAAGCAGCGAGGAAACTCCAGAGAAGTTAAGCGTCATAGCCTACATCACTAGGGATATTTATAAACACTATGGCTTTTAATAGACCGACCAACCAACTGACTAAATTCATATGCATGAGTGAAATGATGCTGGTGCATTGCTTCAGCAGCAGTACCACCCACCCTCCTTAGTAGCTGACCCCCTGTCTATATACATTCTACTGTACTGACTGATTTACCCTCCTTCTGCAACAGGACTTCACAGACCTGAATTCAGTGTCCAGTGGTCCGTCCTTCATCCCTACTGTTACCGCCATCTCTGCCAGCCCAGACCTGCAGTGGTTGGTCCAGCCGCTATCCTCTGTGGCACCTTCTTACAGAGCCCATCCCTACAGTGCCAGCCCCCCAACCTACACTAGAGCCATGAGGAACAAGGGCCACAGCTCTGGGCGCAGAGGCAAAATGGAACAGGTAATTCTCCTAACTGATCTTAAAGCTGGTCTATGGGACTATAGTGTTGCAGCAATGTATGTACACTGCTTTCGTTTTGAATATGGAAAACCGGGCATGTAGGGTTTAAAAATCATGACATTTGCATTAAATTGGAGAACTACAGGGACTTAATTTTCTTTCTTTTTTTTTTTCTTTTCTAGCTTTCGCCTGAGGAGGAGGAGAAGAAGCGAGTCCGTAGAGAGAGGAACAAGCAAGCAGCAGCTAAATGCCGCAACAGGAGGAAGGAACTCACCGACACTCTGCAGGGTGAAACTGACGAGCTGGAGGAAGAGAAGTCCGCTCTCCAGAACGACATCGCCAACCTGCTCAAAGAGAAGGAGAAATTAGAGTTTATCCTGGCAGCCCACCAGCCCATCTGCAAGATCCCCTCTGATATGGACACGACTTTCCCCTCCATCTCTCCCTCCCATGGGGTCTCCATCCAGCTGTCCCCACCACAGAGCATGGTATCCAGCTCTGCCGCTCCCCTCGCCTCCATCCAGTCCACCTCCACCCTCTCAACCTCTGCCTCCATGTTCTCCAGCAGTCCCTTCCTGTCCACTGCCTCCGTCTCCGACGTCAAGATGGCCGACCTGGACACAGCCTGCCTGGAGTCCCTGTCTCTCCTCGTCAAGACGGAGATGGAGACGGCCCGGTCGGTGCCCGAGGTCGATCTGACCAGCTCCCTGTACACCCAGGACTGGGAGCCTCTCTACAGTACAGCCAATAATGACTTTGAGCCCCTGTGCACCCCTGTGGTTACCTGCACCCCATCCTGCACTACCTATAAGTCTTCATTTGTCTTTACCTACCCAGAGGCTGAGGCTTTCCCTACCTGTGGTGTAGCACACCGGAGAGGCAGCACCAGCAATGACCAGTCCTCTGATTCCCTCAGCTCCCCTACCCTCCTAGCCCTGTGAGGAGAACTTCAAGTTGCGTTACCCAAATGGCTCCCTATATAGTGCACTGCTTCTGGCTCTGGTCAAACGCAGTGCACTTGGGGACCCCCCCCCCCCCCCCCCTCTTCCACACAACACGACTTCCTCTAGAGCACATTTGGCACTTCATGTACAGTGTTAGATGTGCAGAATGATCGCAGGGCTATGGACTTGGACACACAACCAGGAAGCCGACACATTTGATTTGTTTACCAAGTTGTCTCGACTATAATCGGTTATTACTTGCCTCTTTCAACTATGTAGCAAGTTAAAGCATGTTTAACTTATAACACAATAGTTTAGGTTTACAAACCGTATATTGATTTTATGGCTCTAGATAACAAAGTTGTTGACTTGTTCTTCAGCGCAATATAGTTATCTTGACCGGTTTTGTTTTCTGGTTGATGGAATGTGAACTTGTTTGTGGTGTGTGTATGTGTGTGTATGTATGTATGTATATGTATATATATATATATATATATATCACACACATGATGAGCTTCTCTAACCATGGTCTGAGTGGTCTATCTTAGTATGAGAGTTTTCTGTGAAAACGTTAGTATTTAATTTATTACATGTATTTAAATGAACTACAAAGCAAACAACCTTTGTAAACCTAACAAATAAAAAGGAAATGAAATATTTAAAAATATCTCTTTGCTTCTTCCCCCTTTGTCTAAATAAACACACAATTTGCACTGAAATACTTTATATAGTATATCGAATAACAGTGTTCTATAGGGGCATTTACACAATTGTCTAAAGTTGGACCATAAATATGACTATTTTATAAAGAAAGCCCTTTTTACCTCAGCAGATGTCACAAAGTGCTATACAGAAACCCAACCTAAAACCCCAAACGGCAAGCAATACAGCTGTAGAAGCGCCGTGGCTAGGAAGAAAACCTAGAGGAACCAGGCTCTGCGGGATTGGCCAGTCTACTCCTCTCCAGGATCTCTATGCGTTGTCTGTTTAATGTTCCATCGCTCTGTTGCCAAGGTCGACTCAACGTCAGAGCGCTCTGACGTCAGTGCGTGCTTATCCGTTGTTTTTTTTTTTTTCTCACTGGGCAACGGAACGCTGCGCGGTGACCTCCACTTCCGTGCCCAAATATAGATGTTGCTGTCTCAACGGCTGATAATATTTCTGGAACGTATTCGGCTTAAACCGCGTTAGCAATCAATTGCTTTCCACTTTTTTTTTAACCCGTTTTACATGAGCAACTGTATGTCAATCAGATATATATATTCTCTTCTGCATCACAGGATGCTCTCTCTCGCTGTCGGGATGCATGCAACAGCATACAGCATTTGGAGCTAATTAGGGTTTAGCTAAATGTCTGACAATGCTCTAACTAGATGCAATCTTGTGTTTTTATTATGAAGGACTTGCTTATCACTATTCGATCTCTCGGGACTGCTCACGCAACTGAAGGCTACTGAAACAGCTGGATAGATCAGTCTGGGACAATTTCGCTAAGATTGCAACAATATATAAGCTAAAGCTTTTGCATGAAACAATCCTGAAATAAAAAATGGCAGGATTTTTGTCATCTCATTGCCAGCAACATTACCAGAGTATCGTGCTTTAGTCTGTGCACCTGCAGAATGTTGAGGTCTGTATCTGACACTCTAAAAGCGATTTATGTCATGTGTTGAATAGATTATCCACTTGTATTTCGTTGTGAAGAAAATTTCTCTATGGGAGGAAATATTCAATTTGATTATTTTGTCATCTTTACCCTCATACAGAAAAAGGCATTGTAAAATATATATGTCTAACTTTTGAACTAAAAAAGAAAGATGCTCAATAAAATAGTGAGGCATGGGGCTGCTGATATGGGCTACATTTGAAAGCAGAAACCTTTAGACTTGGTCTACTGTTCTGGGCAATAATGGACATAGTAAGGCCACAGACCACAGACAGCTATAACAGGGAACAAGAGTAGTGGTGTGGTGAGAAGGCTCCCGTTTTTAAGAGCAAAGCGATGTTATATTAAATTATTAATATACCCCCACGAACGTACTCTACTCTGATGCTAAACTTGGCTTTTTAAGGTACAAACCACACAGTTTGGTCACACTGTAGAGAATGAGTACAGAGCACACAGTCTGGTCACACTGTAGAGAATGAGTACAGACCACACAGTCTGGTCACACTGTAGAGAATGAGTACAGACCACACAGTCTGGTCACACTGTAGAGAATGAGTACAGAGCACACCGTCTGGTCACACTGTAGAGAATGAGTACAGAGCACACCGTCTGGTCACACTGTAGAGAATGAGTACAGACCACACAGTCTGGTCACACTGTAGAGAATGAGTACAGAGCACACAGTCTGGTCACACTGTAGAGAATGAGTACAGAGCACACAGTCTGGTCACACTGTAGAGAATGAGTACAGAGCACACAGTCTGGTCACACTGTAGAGAATGAGTACAGACCACACAGTCTGGTCACACTGTAGATAATGAGTACAGAGCACACAGTCTGGTCACACTGTAGAGAATGAGTACAGAGCACGCAGTCTGGTCACACTGTAGAGAATTAGTTTTCATTCATAGGGGAAAATAGTAACATCTTGGGAAGACATCAGGAGGAGTTGTGGTGGTCTGGAAGAGACGGGGTCCAAGCTCAGGGAGGTCTTTAATGGTCTTAACTGACAGGTGTGATCAGAATGTCTTTAGAGATCTGTACCATGATCACGACGAGGTTAATTATGCTATACTTGGCCACTATGCCTCAGCCTATTTATCTCACATCTCTGTCACTACAGCATATCATATTCAATTTACAGTATCACTCACATGTTATGAGAGACAGAACCAAGGTATGGATGTGTACAAGTATCACTCACATGTTATGAGAGACAGAACCAAGGTATGGATGTGTACAAGTATCACTCACATGTTATGAGAGACAGAACCAAGGTATGGATGTGTACAAGTATCACATGTTATGAGAGACAGAACCAAGGTATGGATGTGTACAAGTATCACTCACATGTTATGAGAGACAGAACCAAGGTATGGAATTTCGCTGCTTATCTTTATACTCTCATCCTCCCCCTTCCCACCCCAATACCAGTGAAAATACAAGTTAAATAAATAAATAAAAACCAGTCATTTATCAAACCCATTCACTCATTTCCTATGTCCTCATATTTCCTTTGTATCGACTAAATGGAGGCAGTTTAATCCATGACTGTACTCAGGAAAGGCTTCGTGCGTGATCTAGTGAATTAGAGGAGGGCGGGTCGTGGTAAGGAAGTCAGCAATCACACACCGAAAGACACAATGAACTTCCGCTCTCACTCTGACTGACTGGTCTATCATAGACACACACACCCTTTTTTCTGCAATAATTTTGAAAGTGTCACAGCTGTTACACATGTGGTTTTTTATTACGTCTCCTGATCTTTATCTCCCTTAATGTGAATTCTTCCTAGAATGTGTTTCAGAACCCCCAGAGGAGTTACGGGTTAAAACTACACCAATGTTGATGTTT
The DNA here is from genome assembly GCF_057628025.1 of Oncorhynchus mykiss. Lineage (NCBI taxonomy): Eukaryota > Metazoa > Chordata > Actinopteri > Salmoniformes > Salmonidae > Oncorhynchus > Oncorhynchus mykiss. The sequence goes on from NC_143025.1 coordinate 90,814,481, forward strand.
TTTTTTTTTTACCCTGTTGCTGTAATCAAAAATCTTTGTTCAAATCTCTTGCTGGAACTCATGTTCACAATCACAAGCATCTTGTTTTGACGTATGTGTGTGAGAGAGAGAGAGAGAGAGAGAGAGAGAGAGAGAGAGAGAGAGAGAGAGACAGAAACTAGTCCTACTGACGCTATCCTCTTCATGTCGTAAGCATTCAGCGCCCACACACACACAACACCTTTAAGATCTAACAAAATACCTGCCCCCCCCCCCCCCCCCCGACAAAAGTAGATATCTCTTTAGAGCATTTTTCTCTCAACAGCGAGTGATGCTCCAATGTTTTTCTCAGCTCAAACAGTGTGTTAGTAATAACTGTCACTATTAATATGCCTTGCCAGCTCCAGGGAGAAGGAGCGGAGGCAGGAATAGCAGGTGCTCGTCGCTTCTTTTAACATCAGCATCAACAGCAGTAAAATTAGAACTCTGTGACGCCAACCTGCGTCGATGCTGCAACCCAGGGGAGGAAGCAGGCAGCAGTGGATGTCTGAGAATAAAGAACAGAGGGAGGGAGGGAACAAAGGAAAAGAAGGAGGGAGAGAGAGATGTAGAGAGAGGGAAAGAGGGAGAGAGAGAGATGTAGAGAGAGGGAAAGAGGGAGAGAGAGGGATGTAGAGAGAGGGAAAGAGGTAGAGAGATATGTAGAGGGTGAGAGGTAGAGAGAGAGAGGAAGAGGTAGAGAGAGAGAGAGAAAGAAAGAAAGAAAGAGAGAGGGAGAGAGAGAGCGAGAGCGGAAGAGGTAGAGAGAGAGCAGAAGGATGGAGAGGGAGAGGTAGAGAGCGGAAGTATAGAGCGGGAGAGAGAGAGAGAGAGAGAGAGCGGAAGAGGTAGAGAGAGAGCAGAAGGATGGAGAGGGAGAGGTAGAGAGCGGGAGTATAGAGAGGGAGAGAGAGAGAGAGAGAGAATGAGCGGCTGGATGTAATTCTGAGTGCAGTGATGATGGAGAGGGGGAGAGCTGAGTTCGTCTCCCTGCCATCTCCATTTTCATTGGTAGACCCATCCTCATACTTTGACACCTCTTAACTCCCAGGAGTCAGGAAATGGAATTCTTTAGAAATCCAAGAGAAAAAAATAAATATGTACATCTCCTCTGTCTCTTTATTTCCTGACTCAATCACAAAATGATACAGTTTGCTTATTATATCAAATAGACAGACACACTGAGAAAAAAATCTTTCACAGGCCACCGTTGGTAATATCTCATATGTAAATGCATAATGACACAAATGTGAATGACCTATTTCTCATACACACTGTCAAGGGAGATGATGTCTGCATCATATTTAATACCTGTGATGATATGTATATATAGGCTTAGTAAAATCAAACTTTTCCATGCTGTCAGTAAACAATGACCACGCACGACCAGTCTGATATCTGGTGTTGAAATACATTCTAGGTAAATACAGTATCCACAGCACCTTGAGTAATCTCCGTTAACTAACACATTTGCTTTAATTGGATCAGATGCACGATACCAATTATGTTACGCAGTCGGGTCAACGGGCGATGACGTCATGAGTGACATATACAGTATCAATGACTGGAGTCTATAATAGTTTGTTTGTACAAGAGCTCCAGTAATAAAGGTCATTGACTCAGACAGGGAGGGCAATATATCTGGAGGGTGTGGAGACACGATTGCGTCATCCCGCCATCTATTCATTGTGGAAGAGTACACTTCCACTCACATACACATACACTGAGTGTCCAAAACATTAGGAACAGCTTTCTAATGTTTTGAGTTGCATGCGCCTCCTTTTGTCCTCAGAACAGACTCAATTCGTCGGGTCGTGGGACTCTACAAGGTGTCGAAAAGCGTTCCACAGGGCTTGCTGGTCCATGTTGACTTCAATGCTTCCCATAGTTGTGTCCAGTTGGCTGGATGGCCTTTGGGTGGTGGACCATTCTTCATACACACAGGAAACTGTTGAGCGTGAAAAACCCAGCAGCATTGCAGTTCTTGACACACTCAAACTGGTGCTTCTGGCACCTACTACCATACCCTGTTAAAAGGCACTTATATCTTTTGTTTTGCCCATTCACCCTCTGAATGGCACACAAACACAATCCATGTCTCAGTTGTCTCAAGGCTTAAAAATCCTTCTTTAACCCGTCTCCTCCCCTTCATCTACACTGATTGAAGTGGATTTAACAGGTGACATCAATAAGGGATCATAGGTTTCACCTGGATTCACCTAGTCAGTCTATATCATGGAAAGAGCAATGTTTTTTACACTCAGTGTATGTGAGAACGCTGTTCATTTACTACAGTTCAGCATTCAACACTATTGTTCCCTTCAAGCTCGACTCCAAGCCCTGGGTCTGGACACCACCCTGGGTCTGGACATCACCCTGGGTCTGGAGACCACCCTGGGTCTGGACATCACCCTGGGTCTGGACACCACCCTGGGTCTGGACATCACCCTGGGTCTGGACACCACCCTGGGTCTGGACATCACCCTGGGTCTGGAGACCACCCTGGGTCTGGACATCACCCTGGGTCTGGACACCACCCTGGGTCTGGACACCACCCTGGGTCTGGGTACCAACCTGGGCCTGGACACCAAGCCCTGGGTCTGGACACCACCCTGGGTCTGGACATCACCTTGGGTCTGGACACCACCCTGGGTCTGGACATCACCCTGGGTCTGGACACCACCCTGGGTCTGGGTACCAACCTGGGTCTGGACACCACCCTGGGTCTGGACACCACCCTGGGTCTGGGTACCAACCTGGGCCTGGACACCAATCCCTGGGTCTGGACACCACCCTGGGTCTGGACATCACCTTGGGTCTGGACACCACCCTGGGTCTGGACATCACCCTGGGTCTGGACACCACCCTGGGTCTGGACATCACCCTGGGTCTGGACATTGCCCTGGGTCTGGACACCACCCTGGGTCTGGGTACCAACCTGGGTCTGGACACCAAGCCCTGGGTCTGGACATCACCCTGGGTCTGGACACCACCCTGGGTCTGGACATTGCCCTGGGTCTGGACACCATCCTGGGTCTGGGTACCAACCTGGGTCTGGACACCAAGCCCTGGGTCTGGACATCACCCTGGGTCTGGACACCACCCTGGGTCTGGACATCACCCTGGGTCTGGACACCACCCTGGGATTCCTTGAGAATCCTCTCCAAATACTACCGCTTCACGATCGAGAGCGTCCTCACCGGTTGCGTCACGGCCTGGTACTGGAATTGCTCCGTCCATGACCGTAAGGCCCACCAGCGGGTGGTGAAGACGGCCCAGCACATCACTGGAACCGTGGCCCTCCAGCGGGTGGTGAAGACGGCCCAGCACATCACTGGGACCGTGGCCCTCCAAAGGGTGGTGAAGACTGCCCAGTATATCACTGGGACCGTGGCCCTCCAGAGGGTGGTGAAGACGGCCCAGCACATCACTGGGACCGTGGCCCTCCAGAGGGTGGTGAAGACTGCCCAGCACATCACTGGGACCGTGGCCCTCCAGCGGGTGGTGAAGACGGCCCAGCACATCACTGGGACCGTGGCCCTCCAAAGGGTGGTGAAGACTGCCCAGTATATCACTGGGACCGTGGCCCTCCAGAGGGTGGTGAAGACGGCCCAGTACATCACTGGGACCGTGGCCCTCCAGAGGGTGGTGAAGACTGCCCAGCACATCACTGGGACCGTGGCCCTCCAGAGGGTGGTGAAGACGGCCCAGTACATTACTGGGACAGTGGCCCTCCAGAGGGTGGTGAAGACGGCCCAGCACATCACTGTGACCGTGGCCCTCCAGAAGGTGGTGAAGACGGCCCAGCACATCACTGTGACCGTGGCCCTCCAGAGGGTGGTGAAGACGGCCCAGTACATTACTGGGACAGTGACCCTCCAGAGGGTGGTGAAGACGACCCAGTACATTACTGGGACAGTGACCCTCCAGAGGGTGGTGAAGACGGCCCAGTACATCACTGGGACCGTGCTCCCACCCATCGAGGACATCTACTCTAAACATTGCCTGAGGAAGGAACACAGCATCATCAAGGACCCCACACCCTCCTGCCGTTCACTCCTTTACTGCCGCAGACTGTATCGGAGCATGAGGTCTGACACCAACAGGCTCAGAGACAGTTTCTTTCTACAAGCAATCAGACTGCTGAACACTTGAACTGGACTGACCACCTGCTCTGATTCTCTGCACCTTAGCACACACTCAATCACTCATTCATGCTACACACACTATCACGTTTAGATAAGACCCAGATGCAGACGGTGTAGAAGTAACAAGAGTTTATTACAACAACAGGGGCGGACAAACGACAGGTCAGGGCAGGCAGGGGTCAATAACCCAGAACGGTGAGGTAAGGTACAAAACGGCAGGCAGTCTCAGGGTCAGGGCAGGCAGAACATTCAAAACCGGGAAGGACTGATAACCAGGAGCAGGAAAACAGGCAGGAGCAGGGAAACAAAGACTGGTAGGTTTTAACGAACAAGAACGAACTGGCAACAGACAAACAGAGAACACAGGTATAAATACACAGGGGATAATAGGGAAGATGGGCAACACCTGGAGGGGGGGGGGGGGTGGAGACAATCACAAAGACAGGTGAAACAGATCAGGGTGTGACACACACATCACAACATAACAACTTGTTCTCAACTGGCCTACCTTGTTAAATAAAGGTGAAAGGATTCTTACTGCCAAGGATTCTACTACCAAGGATTATACTGCCAATGATTCTACTACCAAGGATTCTACTGCCAAGGATTCTACTACCAAGGATTCTACTGCCAAGGATTCTACTACCAAGGATTCTACTACCAAGGATTCTACTACCAAGGAGTCTACTACCAAGGATTCTTACCCCTTCATCAATACATGTGTAAATATTGGACTATAAATTGTGCCTTTCTGTATTATACTGATTTCTAAAATGTTTATTATATTTTTACTGAGTCATTTACTTTATGTTCCTATTCTTACCTTTATTATTTCTTATTGCTGTTGCATTGTCGAGAAAGAACCTGCGAGTAAGCATTTAGTTGGACAATGTATACCATCCCGTACATAAGACTAATAACACTTGAAACTTGTGAGAGATGTCATAATCCTCAACATCTGGCTTGGATTATGACATTGGCCATGGAACCAGTAATTAGAGTCGTCATAACAGGTCATAACAGGTCATAACAGGTCATAACAGGTAATACCAGGTCCTAACAGGTCATAACAAGGTTGTAACAGGTCGTAACAGGTCGTAACATGTCATAACAGGTCGTTACAGGTTATAACAGGTCGTAAAAGGTCATACCACGTCAAAACAGGTCAGTAACCAGTCATAACAGGTTGTAACAGGTCGCAACAGGTCATAACAGGTCTATTACCTTATCATCACTCCCAGATGAAGACCAGGTCCATATACTATTTATATAAATATATCTATGGCTCTATAGAGGCAGGTCAGTAGCTTTATCTATGGCTCTATAGAGGCAGGTCAGTAGCTTTATCCATGGCTCTATAGAGGCAGGTCAGTTGCTTTATCTATGGCTCTATAGAGGCAGATCAGTAGCTTTATCTATGGCTCTATAGAGGCAGGTCAGTAGATGTATCTATGGCTCTATAGAGGCAGGTCAGTAGCTTAATCTATGGCTCTATAGAGGCAGGTCAGTAGCTTTATCTATGGCTCTATAGAGGCAGGTCAGTAGCTTCATCTATGGCTCTATAGAGCCAGGTCAGTAGCTTTATCTATGGCTCTATAGAGCCAGGTCAGTAACTTTATCTATGGCTCTATAGATGTAGGTCAGTAGCTTGATCGATGGCTCTATAGAGGCAGGTCAGTAGCTTTATCTATGGCTCTATAGAGGTAGGTCAGTAGCTTCATCTATGGCTCTATAGAGCCAGGTCAGTAGCTTTATCTATGGCTCTATAGAGCCAGGTCAGTATATTTATCTATGGCTCTATAGAGGCAGGTCAGTAGATTTATCTATGGCTCTATAGAGGCAGGTCAGTAGCTTTATCTATGGCTCTATAGAGGCAGGTCAGTAGCTTCATCTATGGCTCTATAGAGCCAGGTCAGTAGCTTTATCTATGGCTCTATAGAGCCAGGTCAGTAACTTTATCTATGGCTCTATAGATGCAGGTCAGTAGCTTGATCGATGGCTCTATAGAGGCAGGTCAGTAGATTTATCTATGGCTCTATAGAGGCAGGTCAGTAGATTTATCTATGGCTCTATAGAGGCAGGTCAGTAGATTTATCTATGGCTCTATAGAGGCAGGTCAGTAGATTTATATATGGCTCTATAGAGGCAGGTCATTAGATGTATCTATGGCTCTATAGAGACAGGTCAGTAGCTTAATATATGGCTCTATAGAGGCAGGTCAGTAGCTTAATCTATGGCTCTATAGAGCCAGGTCAGTAGATGTATCTATGGCTCTATAGAGGCAGGTCAGTAGCTTTATCTATGGCTCTATAGAGGCAGGTCAGTAGCTTCATCTATGGCTCTATAGAGCCAGGTCAGTAGCTTTATCTATGGCTCTATAGAGCCAGGTCAGTAACTTTATCTATGGCTCTATAGATGCAGGTCAGTAGCTTGATCGATGGCTCTATAGAGGCAGGTCAGTAGCTTTATCTATGGCTCTATAGAGGTAGGTCAGTAGCTTCATCTATGGCTCTATAGAGCCAGGTCAGTAGCTTTATCTATGGCTCTATAGAGCCAGGTCAGTAACTTTATCTATGGCTCTATAGATGCAGGTCAGTAGCTTGATCGATGGCTTTATAGAGGCAGGTCAGTAGATTTATCTATGGCTCTATAGAGGCAGGTCAGTATATTTATCTATGGCTCTATAGAGGCAGGTCAGTAGATTTATCTATGGCTCTATAGAGGCAGGTCAGTAGCTTTATCTATGGCTCTATAGAGGCAGGTCAGTAGCTTCATCTATGGCTCTATAGAGCCAGGTCAGTAGCTTTATCTATGGCTCTATAGAGCCAGGTCAGTAACTTTATCTATGGCTCTATAGATGCAGGTCAGTAGCTTGATCGATGGCTCTATAGAGGCAGGTCAGTAGCTTTATCTATGGCTCTATAGAGGTAGGTCAGTAGCTTCATCTATGGCTCTATAGAGCCAGGTCAGTAGCTTTATCTATGGCTCTATAGAGGTAGGTCAGTAGCTTCATCTATGGCTCTATAGAGCCAGGTCAGTAGCTTTATCTATGGCTCTATAGAGCCAGGTCAGTAACTTTATCTATGGCTCTATAGATGCAGGTCAGTAGCTTGATCGATGGCTCTATAGAGGCAGGTCAGTAGATTTATCTATGGCTCTATAGAGGCAGGTCAGTAGATTTATCTATGGCTCTATAGAGGCAGGTCAGTAGATTTATCTATGGCTCTATAGAGGCAGGTCAGTAGCTTTATCTATGGCTCTATAGAGGCAGGTCAGTAGCTTCATCTATGGCTCTATAGAGCCAGGTCAGTAGCTTTATCTATGGCTCTATAGAGCCAGGTCAGTAACTTTATCTATGGCTCTATAGATGCAGGTCAGTAGCTTGATCGATGGCTCTATAGAGACAGGTCAGTAGATTTATCTATGGCTCTATAGAGGCAGGTCAGTAGCTTAATCTATGGCTCTATAGAGGCAGGTCAGTAGATGTATCTATGGCTCTATAGAGGCAGGTCAGTAGCTTTATCTATGGCTCTATAGAGGCAGGTCAGTAGCTTTATCTATGGCTCTATAGAGGCAGGTCAGTAGCTTCATCTATGGCTCTATAGAGCCAGGTCAGTAGCTTTATCTATGGCTCTATAGAGCCAGGTCAGTAACTTTATCTATGGCTCTATAGATGCAGGTCAGTAGCTTGATCGATGGCTCTATAGAGGCAGGTCAGTAGATGTATCTATGGCTCTATAGAGGCAGGTCAGTAGCTTTATCTATGGCTCTATAGAGGCAGGTCAGTAGCTTGATCGATGGCTCTATAGAGGCAGGTCAGTAGATTTATCTATGGCTCTATAGAGGCAGGTCAGTAGATTTATCTATGGCTCTATAGAGGCAGGTCAGTAGATTTATCTATGGCTCTATAGAGGCAGGTCAGTAGATTTATCTATGGCTCTATAGAGGCAGGTCAGTAGATTTATCTATGGCTCTATAGAGACAGGTCAGTAGCTTTATCTATGGCTCTATAGAGCCAGGTCAGTAACTTTATCTATGGCTCTATAGATGCAGGTCAGTAGCTTGATCGATGGCTCTATAGAGGCAGGTCAGTAGATTTATCTATGGCTCTATAGAGGCAGGTCAGTAGATTTATCTATGGCTCTATAGAGGCAGTTCAGTAGCTTGATCGATGGCTCTATAGAGGCAGGTCAGTAGCTTGATCGATGGCTCTATAGAGGCAGTTCAGTAGCTTGATCGATGGCTCAATAGAGGCAGGTCAGTAGATTTATCTATGGCTCTATAGAGGCAGGTCAGTAGCTTGATCGATGGCTCTATAGAGGCAGGTCAGTAGCTTGATCGATGGCTCAATAGAGGCAGGTCAGTAGATTTATCTATGGCTCTATAGAGGCAGGTCAGTAGCTTGATCGATGGCTCTATAGAGGCAGGTCAGTAGATTTATCTATGGCTCTATAGAGGCAGGTCAGTAGATTTATCTATGGCTCTATAGAGGCAGGTCAGTAGATTTATCTATGGCTCTATAGAGGCAGGTCAGTAGCTTGATCGATGGCTCTATAGAGGCAGGTCAGTAGATTTATCTATGGCTCTATAGAGGCAGGTCAGTAGATTTATCTATGGCTCTATAGAGGCAGGTCAGTAGATTTATCTATGGCTCTATAGAGGCAGGTCAGTAGATTTATCTATGGCTCTATAGAGGCAGGTCAGTAGATTTATCTATGGCTCTATAGAGGCAGGTCAGTAGATTTATCTATGATTCAGGTAGAAATGGCACATCAGTTTCATGTACGTCGCATTTTGCCAGAAGAATAAAATAAAATAAAATGGTTATTGTCACATGCTTGGTAAACAACAGGCGTAGACTAACAGTGACATGCTTATTTACAGGCCCTTCCCAACAATGCAGAATACAATAAAACAATTGAAATAATAATAGTAGAAGAAAAAAAATGTGTTACACGAGGAATAAATACACAATGAGCAATGATAGCTTGGCTATATACACCGTACACGTAGTCCCAGTACTGAACCGATGATAACTTGGCTATATACATGGGTTACCAGTACTGATCCGATGATAACTTGGCTATATATATGGGTTAACAGTACTGATCCGATGATAACTTGGCTATATACATGGGTTACCAGTACTAATCCGATGATAACTTGGCTATATACATGGGTTACCAGTACTGAACCGATGATAACTTGGCTATATACATGGGTTACCAGTACTGATCCGATGATAACTTGGCTATATATATGGGTTAACAGTACTGATCCGATGATAACTTGGCTATATACATGGGTTACCAGTACTGATCCGATGATAACTTGGCTATATATATGGGTTAACAGTACTGATCCGATGATAACTTGGCTATATATATGGGTTAACAGTACTGATCCGATGATAACTTGGCTATATACGTGGGTTACCAGTACGGAGCCGATGTGCGAGGTAATTAAGGTAGATATGTACATATAGGTAGGGGGTAAAGCGACTAGGCAACAGGATAGATAATAGACAGTAGCAGCAGCGTATGTGATGAATGTGGAAGTGTGTGTGTGGTGACGGTGTGCCAACAGTGAGTGTGTGTGTGTATGTATGTGTTGGAGTGTCAGTGTAAGTATGTGTGAGTGCGTGGGTAGTCTAGTGTGTGTGCATAGAGTCAAAAAAAGAGTCAATGCAGGTAGCAATTTGGTTAACTATTTAGCAGCCTTGTTTAGCAGTCTTATGGCTTGGGGGTAGAATCTGTTCATGAGCCTTTTTTTGAAGGGTCGGGCTCAATTCCGTTTCAATTTCAGTCAATTCAATCTTTCTGAATTGTCTGGAATTGAAATGGAATTGGCCCCAATCCAGATCTATTGTGGCAATATATAACCTAAATAAATAGTGGTTAAATAACATCAAACATGTGGTTAATGGCACTTGAGAAAACTGTCAGGGAGAGTGACATTCAGAGGTGTTGTTTGATGTACTAAGCGGGGGTAGTGCATTGAATAGAGCATAGGGTGCCATTGGAGAAGCAACCGGAGTGGAGTGATGTAATTCTCCCGGATTCGTTCATCTCTGAGCTGCTGCTGACAAGATAATAATAGTTTTTGGGATCTTCAGAATACCCCAGTATCTGTGAATGTGATATGGCCTGTTATATAATACTGTTGAGGATTAAACATTTACTGTACTGTCTGGTTAGGTTATTGTGTAATCTATCTGTCTATCGATCCATCCATCTGTCCAGCCACGGTTGTCACTAGTTACCACAGGCACAAAGTCATAAACCCAATTTCTACAAGTTATCTTTTTAAACTATGATTTAAACCTAACCCTGATATGAATCCTACCCTTAACCACATTTATAACCTCATGCATAACTCCATCCTTGAATACATTTGTAAGATGTAACCCATTTTGACTTTGTGGCTGTGGTAACATCCTTCCATTTGGTCCCTCACAGACCTCCTTTGCGTTGCGGCGCTATGGAGAGATCCGAGGCAACTCAAACTGCAGTAGCTTTCTAAGCTGTTGCGCATGTTTATTTCGGCTAGTAGCCATGGCTCGGTTCGCTACCCTGCTTCTTTTACCGGTTCTCATTGAATCGGTATTATCAATTTCATTCTTTTTACCGGTGAATTCAAGGAAATGTTTACGGGAAGAGATCCACAAAGACGTGCTGGTCACGGGGGAGTATGAAATCAGCGACCAGTCCAACACAAAGACCAACCTGAAGGTGAGTTTGATGCTGTTGCAATAACGGTACTGACGGCTAAGCTAAACTAACTAGCTACTAATTGTTATTTACATTGAAAGGCCCAAACGCAGTTTGTTCATATCATTTTTTTGATGAGAAGTGACTTTAAAACAATACGTGGAAATGCAACCGTGTTCATATAAATTGCTATTCATAACAGCTGGCTAGCTAAACGTCTTGTTGACAGCTGCTGTTATCTTGCTAACTAATGTTAGCCTGGTAGCTAAATGTTAGCCTGGTAGCTAAATCTTAGCCTGGTAGCTGTTATGGGTGTAAGATGGCACAGTGATGCCATCTGTTGGTAAATGTTCATTACTGCAACTCTTGTGTTTTACCGGGGTGCTTCAGATACCCGGATGGGTTGTGATGTACTGAACAAGACTGGTTACTCGCATCAATGCCTCTGTCTCGTCATTTAGCATTCAAACATGGTGTCAGAGTCGGATAACTAACCATGCTTTCCGCAAATTAGAGTCACCTGCTCTGGTTTACAAACAAATGCTTATTTGTGTAAAATTTCGCCCGGAATTGGCCTTAAGCTAGAGTGAGTTTGCTAGTTAGCTTCAGTGTTGTTAGCATCGGTTAGACATGGCAGCGAACATTCCCCCTCCCGCCGTTATGAAGCTCAGCGGGGATTGGAGCACGAACTGGGATACGTTTAGAGGTGAATGGGAGGACTACGCGCTAGCAACGGGACTTCTGGAAAAGGAAGATGAGGTAGTGGCTGCCACTTTGAGGACTATAATGGGAACTGAATGCCGACACGTATACAAACACAACCTGAACCTAACAGCAGCACAGCAAGGTAACGCTATAGCTATTCTTGATGCTCTTGAACATTACTTTACGCCAGCAAAGAACGTCATCTACGAGCGTTATGTTTTCGGTCGTTGCAAACAGGAGGACGGGGAGTCCATTGACAGCTTTGTCACTAGGTTAAGGGAAAAGGCAGCTACATGTGACTATGGTGCTTTAAGAGATGAACTGATCAGAGATACGATTGTGCTTGGCATAACGGATGAGGGCACCCGCAGACGTTTGCTGAGAGAACGTGACCTGACGCTGGCCTTGGCAGTGGAGACATGCCGTGCAGCAGAGCTTACTGATATACGGATGAGGTCCATGGAGCTAGAAAGGCAACATACGGACAATGTAAATGCTACATTCAGGCAGCCAGTAAAGAAATTCCCCTTTGCCACAGCTAATGCTAATACTACAGCCAACTCTGCAGTAGACAACCCCAATACATGCCGATATTGTGGCATTTCTCATGGACGAGGAAAAGAACACTGCCCAGCCTATGGAAAATTATGCAAATCCTGTGGTACAGCTAATCACTTCGCAAGGGTCTGCATGAAAAGCAAGAGAAAGGAGGGTAAAGTGCACTCCATGGAAACAAACACAGATGAAGGGAACGACAGCACAGAGGATGTATATGCTAGCGAGTGCATAGGGGCAGTGAGGGCAAAAGGACAAAAGTGGTTTGTCACTCTGCTACTTAATAATAAACCACAGCAATGCCAGCTAGATTCAGGGGCCACATGCAACGTTATGAGCCTTAAAGACAAAAGGAGGCTTGCGCCCAGAGACAAACTCACACAGAGTAGCACCAAGCTGAAACTGTATTCAGGCCAGTTCATGACCTCTTTAGGCCTGTTTGTGACAGAGTGTGTTTTACGTGGCCAGAAATACACCCTTGAGTTTGAAATAGTTGAGGCTAGTCAACAGCCATTACTGTCAGGTTCTACATGCGAGCGCCTTGGACTTATTAACTTCACCATCCCAGCTGATCTTAACATTATTGACAAAGTCCAGGCTGGGCCCCTGAGCAAGGAGACACTCCTAAGCAAGTACCATGATGTCTTCAACGCACCGGTCGAGTCAGTTCCTGGGGAAGTCCACTTTGAGTTGGACGCAGAAATCCAGCCTGTCCAGTGTGCACCCCGCAATGTACCAGTGGCCATGAAAGCAGCTACGAAGGCTCAGCTTGACAAATACGAAGCAGATGGCCACATCATATCCGTCACCGAGCCTACGGACTGGATAAGTAATATGGTTATCGTCAAGAAACCAGACAAGCTACGGATATGCATTGATCCTAAACACCTCAACCGGGCTCTGCGACGTTCACATTACATTATGCCCACGTTGGAGGATGTTCTTTACAAGCTCCCAAAGGCCAGAGTCTTCACGCTCGTGGATGCCAGAGATGCCTTTCTGCAGTGCAAGCTCGACGAGCCCAGCAGCTACATGACCACCTTTTGGACACCCTGGGGCAGGAAGAGGTGGTTGAAGCTTCCGTTTGGTGTCTCCGTGGCTCCAGAGGTGTATCAGCGGAAACAGCATGAGCTGTTGATGGGACTTAGTGGCGTGGAACCCATAGCAGATGACATTCTCGTAGTGGGCTGTGGGGACAGTGATGAGGAGGCAGAATGTGACCATGACGCCAAGCTGCTGGCCCTGATGGTCAGATGCAGACAGGTCAAGCTAAGGCTAAGCATAAAAAAGCTTCAGTTTAAAGTGCCAGAGGTCCGCTTTCATGGGCACATCTTGTCCTCCACCGGATTGAAGGCGGATCCTGAAAAAGTGAAGGCTGTCTTGGAAATGCCCCACCCATCTGACGTGAAGGGAGTGCAGCGCTTCGTCGGATTCGTCACCTACCTGGCCAAATTCCTACCGCGGCTCTCTGAAGTGTGTGAGCCACTGAGGAGGCTCATGGACAAGGACACCATCTGGCATTGGCTCCCAAAACATGACGCAGCGGTGAGGGAAATAAAACAACTGGTCACCCAGACACCTGTACTGCGATACTACAATGTGTCAAAACCTGTCACGATTCAGAGTGACTCAAGCCAGTATGGACTTGGCTGTTGCCTCATGCAGGAGGGCCAGCCTGTGGCATTCGCCTCTAGGGCACTCACCCCAACAGAGCAGAACTATGCCCAGATAGAGAAGGAGTGCCTCAGCATTGTGTTTGCATGCCAACGCTTCCACCACTACCTGTACGGGCGCGACAATATTACCGCAGAGACCGATCACAAGCCCCTTATTGCTATATTCAGCAAGCCTCTCCTGAATGCCCCAAAACGACTGCAGAGCATGCTACTGGCCCTACAAAACTACAACCTCAAGGTGGTGTATAAGCCAGGGCCAGAGATGTATGTGAGTGACACGCTCAGCAGGGCTACTGCATCAGGCACTCACACACGCTCCATGCATGAACAACACGCAGTGTGCAGCTTGCAAACAGAGCAAGTGGATGTTGAACACATCAACCAGGCTGACTACCTTAATGTTACGGACCAGCGCTTTATACAAATCAGACAGCACACAGACAGGGACGGGCAACTCCAGGCATTGAGGTCTGTGATTCTGATGGGCTGGCCCGACTGCAGGGAAGAAACTGCTTTAGCCGTCAGAGAATATTGGCCAATCAAAGAGGAGCTCAGTGTTCAAAACGGAGTGATATTCAAGAGTCAGAGAGTCGTTATTCCCCGGTCTCTGCGCCCTGAGATGTTGGCACGCGTGCACTCAAGTCACATAGGAGGTGAGGCCTGTTACAGACAAGCACGTGACACACTGTATTGGCCAGGAATGCAGAGTGAAATTAAAGACTATGTCAGTAAATGCACAATCTGCAATGAATATGCCATTGAGCAACAGAGAGAGACGATGATGTCCCACGAGCTACCGATGCGCCCCTGGCAGATAGTAAGTCTAGATCTCTTCCAGCACAGTGGCAAAGACTTTCTGCTGGTAGTCGATCATTACTCAGACTTTTGGGAGATCGACCTCCTCCCCGACCTCTCAGCAGAGACAACGATCAAACGCTGCAAGGCTCAGTTTGCCCGCTATGGACAGCCAGATAGGGTAATTTCAGACAATGGACCCCAATTCTCCGGAGTTGAGTTCCGAAAATTTGCTGCAGGATGGGAATTCGAGCACGTCACTTCATCACCACGACACCCAAAAGCTAATGGGAAGGCAGAGTCCGCAGTAAAAATCGCAAAGAACCTCTGCAAAAAGGCTCTGCGAGAGGGCAAAGATGCTTGGAAAGCAATCCTGCAGTGGCGCAATACCCCGACAGAAGGCATGGACAGCAGCCCGGCACAGCGCCTCATGGCACGGCGCTTAAAAGCAGCTCTGCCAGTAGCCAGCACTCTCCTGGAGCCATGTGTGGTGACAGACGTGCTGGTGAAGCTACGTCACAGAAGACAGGTCTCCAAGTTCATCTACGACAAATCAGCAAAAGACTTACCTGAGCTCAGGGTGGGTGAAACGGTGCGAATGAAGCCACTACCAGGGGACCGGACAGGCCTCTGGAGACTCGGATCCTGTGTACAGAAAGTGGCACCACGCTCCTACTTGGTCGAAGTGAATGGATCACTGTACCGTCGTAACAGGGTTGACCTTCGGATTGCTGAGACAGCACCTACTCAGAACCCTGATGGTCAAAGGGGTCGCATGACAAAAGACAGAACCCCAGCAAGTCACATGGGGCCTGAGGCACTGGGCGAAGAGCCAGGGGATCACAGGTCGGCCGCTCCCTCACCCATCAATTCTCCCCTTAGACATTCAGGTGACACGCCTGTGCGGGAACCCGCAGTCCTCGCAGACAAGCCCCCTGTCTTTTCACGATGCGGGCGTCTGTCCCAGCCACCAAAAAGACTTAATCTGTAGGTTTCCCATCAGGGATTGTTGACAGAGATAAAAGTGAAGAGAATATCAAAATGTGTTGTTGTTCTGGAAAAAAAAAAAAAAAAAAAAAAAAATACTAAACTGTTCATGTTGGAAATTGTTACTAGGTTTGTTTTGTTAGTGAATTGACACCTCCTGTCCTATTTTATTAAAGGGAAGATGTTATGGGTGTAAGATGGCACAGTGATGCCATCTGTTGGTAAATGTTCATTACTGCAACTCTTGTGTTTTACCGGGGTGCTTCAGATACCCGGATGGGTTGTGATGTACTGAACAAGACTGGTTACTCGCATCAATGCCTCTGTCTCGTCATTTAGCATTCAAACAGTAGCTAAATGTTAGCCTGGTAGCTAATGTTAGCCTGGTAGCTAATGTTAGCCTGGTAGCTAAATGTTAGCCTGGTAGCTAAATGTTAGCCTGGTAGCTAAATGTTAGCCTGATTGGGCCTGTGACAGGTCCTTCCTGGTTCTTGCGCTTTTAAATGGTTTTTAATTGAAATAGCAGAATTGTACATATTTTTTTTTTAGCAAACAAAGTGTGTAATATTATTAAATACGTAAAAGGTATTTCAACTCAATTATTTTATTTCAATGTTTAGTATCAGTTGAGATGGTGAAAACTCATTTCAGGATGTTACACGTCATTCTTAACTCCCCTCATCCACTCTGTGAAACGTGTAGCTACCAAGTTAGCTAGCATGCAGTATAATCTTGCTCATGATGTCAACAAAGTGGATGCAGGGTTAGAATAAGACGTTGACAAACTCATACAAATCATAAAAGTCTATAATTTGCCTACTACTAAGTTAGCTGATGTTGTGTGTGAGAGTTGGGTATAAACATTGCCCGTTGCAACACTCATGCACCAGCTGTCAATACACGTGTTGTATTTTCTGCTTTTTATGTTGTTGTACTATATCACGTGTGTTTAACGTTAGATCACAGACTCGTCGGGACACATCCTATACTCAAAGGAAGGTGCAACGAAAGGAAAGTTTGCCTTCACGACAGAGGATTATGACATGTTTGAAGTGTGCTTTGAGAGCAAATCGCCCATGGGTAAGTCAAAGTGCAAAGTATTTATTTTGTGGTGCTTAAAGTGATGGTGATCTTTAACCTAGATGTTTGCAAGGAGCAGGCATTGTTCAATGCAATTGTTCGCCTAACTGCGTTACTCCACA
Source organism: Oncorhynchus mykiss (assembly GCF_057628025.1). Lineage (NCBI taxonomy): Eukaryota > Metazoa > Chordata > Actinopteri > Salmoniformes > Salmonidae > Oncorhynchus > Oncorhynchus mykiss. The sequence continues at coordinate 90,831,277 of NC_143025.1, forward strand.
AGTAGTCATTTGTTGACAGATTTGCCTGAGTACCCATCTGTTCTGGATTTCAGGCTATAGCTGGCCAAAACATGCAAAATTTGGGTCAGGGTTCTGAGAACACTACTCTGTTTAAACACTTAATGGAGGCCAGTCAGTCAACAACCAATAATGAAATGAAGCAGCAGGTGATAAGTTAGGACGGGAGAGGTTTATAGCTGGGTCACATTCAGTACCCAAACTCTGTTAAATGTTTCAGATAGAAATGGGAACATTGTTTGCGCTACGTAGCATATTTCTATCTGAATGAAACAAAACATTGTGTCCTGCCAAACACGGTCCATGTGACTGGAAGGAGTCCTTCCAACTTGTTTTATTGCTTGCTGTTATTGAATGAGCTGAGTAAAGCCATCCATGCCTGGTAAATGTAGTAAATAATGTATTTGTTCTGTCACCCAGGAACTGGGAGGATCCCCGACCAGCTGCTTAATCTGGACATGAAGCACGGAGTGGAGGCCAAGAACTATGAAGAGGTGAGTCGCTGGTACTGCTGCTGGTACTGCTGCTGGTACCGCTGCTGGTACCGCTGCTGGTACCGCTGCTGGTACCGCTTCAAAGTGAAACTGAAATGCACGCACACTCTTGCACCATTAAGGGATTGCTTATTTGCTTTGCAGGCCCAGTGTCTAGGAAATGTTACATGACAGTTGAAATTGTTTAAAGAAGCCCCTCTGAGGCCTCCCGGGTGGCGCAGTGGTTAAGGGCGCTGTACTGCAGCGCCAGCTGTGCCATCAGAGTCCCTGGGTTCGCGCCCAGGCTCTGTCGTAACCGGCCGCTACCGGGAGGTCCGTGGGGCGACGCACAATTGGCCTAGCGTCGCCCGGGTTAGGGTAGGGATGTCCTTGTCTCATCGCACACCAGCGACTCCTGTGGTGGGCCGGGCGCAGTGCGCGCTTACCAAGGTTGCCGGGTGCACGGTGTAGCCTCCGACTCATTGGTGCTTCCGGGTTGGATGCGCGCTGTGTTAAGAAGCAGTGCGGCTGGTTGGGTTGTGTATCGGAGGACGCACGACATTCAACCTTCGTCTCTCCCGAGCCCGTACGGGAGTTGTAGCGATGAGACAAGATAGTAGCTACTAAAAACAATTGGATACCACGAAATTGGGGAGAAAAAGGGGTAAAAAAAAAGAAGCCCCTCTGCACACTGGGCTGGAATTTGTTAATTTGGTGCCAACATTTTGGTAGGGACATTTCATCAGATTTTGAGGGACAAAATGTTTATTGTAATGTGATGGCAGAAAGTTTTCAGTAACCAGGTTTCCTTTCATTTTTCTTTTCATGCGAGTTAAGTCTGTCGGATAAAAATGTCCTGACGGGCCTGATGGAAACAGAAAATTTCACTGTGAACATTCCAAATGTCGACAAAACAATATATACTCTAGACAAGGTGGGATTTATTTTTTGTGTCTGTAAAATAAATTCTGAATGAAATGGCGGTGAAAACAACATATTTTATGCGCAAATATTGATATAATAACGAATATTGAAGTAAACTTGGAGTTACGCGATGACGTGGTGTGTGGTCCTCCCACTACGACTCGGGGAAAGGCATGCAGTTTAGTAGACTACGGATTAAATAAATGATGATGAATTTCACAAGTTGGTGAAAGTGCACGGTGATGATCGAGGGCCTTATTCTGGTGGTAATCGATGGTTGGCTGCCGTTTTGACAAATAAAAATTATCTAGCTCTTTTGTCCATAATAATCTCATGTACTGTAGGTAGTTTACCCTCACTGTATCAGCGAAGCTGTTGGCTGGAGCAGACATGCCAAGACCATAGTGGTCACATTCGCTATATAACGCAGTAGAGTTAAACTAGATGGAAACCCATTTAACTTGTTTTAAAAAAATATTTAAAAAAAATAATTGAATCACTAAGTTCTTTTTATATGCACTACGTCATCAAGCACAGCTTTTTATCCGCAACAAGTCAGTTTAATGGAAACAACATGGTTGGAAAATGCTCATTGTTTTTAATGTAGATTTTTTTTAGAATATTCGCGTGAAAAATCTGTCGTCAATTTGGATGTAAACCTAGCTAATGTAAAGTAAACGGATATAAAGTATGTCAATGGAGATATGCAATATATTTTATAAGATCATCTTCAGTGAGAACTAACAACCAACAAAATAAAAACTAGACAATCTAAAAAATGAAGAGGAAAAAAAAAGTTTGTGTCATGGGGCTCCCATTGAGATGTGTGTGTGTATATATATATATATATATATATACACACATTTTTGCAATAATGACAATTGCAACAATACTGAATGAACACTTTTATTGTAATTTAATTTTAATACATATTATGGGTTTTTGGATGGGTGTTCTTAAGGTGATTCCACAGGTTGGTGGTATTTTATTGATTTAGCCGTTGCTGACCCCATGCTGACATCTTTATCACAAATAAGACACCTTGCTTTCCCTGGTGCCAATTCCATGTAATAGTCCCACACTGGTGCTCTGCTTTTCTCTGCCATCTGTGAAACACACACACAGCTCTGAAGTGAGACTGATACTGAAGAGTCTGCTTAGGAGACAAATACTCTCAACTGTTTGAATAAAAATAGAGTTTAAGTTACCTGTGATGAATGTTGAAAACAAAAACTGTAATTTCTATATGCAGGAAATCCTATTTTAATAATAGACATGGTGAGAATTGACTACCAAAGTGCGAGTCATAATTCCCATGACACCTTCTAGCAAAATCTGAAAAGCGGTTCCTTCATTCATTTATGCCATAGGATATTTTTTAGATTCACTTAAAATAAGGTCTGTGTTTCGTGTAGGCTTACACCACCTTGCCAATTTTATAACTGTGTAGATATCCATAGGACAAGGTAACTCTGATCAATATTGGCTAAATATTAAACACCCTAACCTGCACCCTAACCTGCACGAAACACAGACCTTATTTGAAGTAGATCAAGACATTCTCTATGGAAGACATGAACGGTAAAATAACGAAGGAACCCCTTTCAAGTTCAGCCCCAAGTTATTACAGGAATTATAACGCGTCAACTATTTCTCTAAACCATATACCTTTGACTATTACGAGCCTGCTGCTGCCTACCACCCCTCAGTCAGACTGCTCTATCAAATATCAAATCACAGACTTAACTGTAATAACACACAGAAATACGAGCCTTCGGTCAAATCCGGAAACCATCACCTCGAAAACAACGTTTATTCCGTTCCGTATTTTATCTAACGGGTGGCATCCATGAGTCTAAATATGCCTGTTACATTGCACATAATGTCATAATTACGTAAAATTCTGGCAAATTAGTTCGCAAAGAGCCAGGCGGCCCAAACTGTTGCATATACCCTGACTCTGTGTGCAATGAACGCAAGAGAAGTGACACAATTTCACCTGGTTAATATTGCCTGCTAACCTGGATTTCTTTTAGCTAAATATGCAGGTTTAAAAATATATACTTGTGTATTGATTATAAGAAAGGCATTGATGTTTATGGTTAAGTACACATTGGAGCAACGACAGTCGTTGGTTGATTGTTTTTTTATAAGATAAGTTTAATGCTAGCTAGCAACTTACTTTGGCTTACTGCATTCGCGTAACAGGCAGGCTCCTCGTGAGGCAGGTGGTTAGAGCGTTGGACTAGTTAACTGTAAGGTTACAAGATTGGATCCCCCGAGCTGACAAGTTAAAAATCTGTCGTTCTGTCTCGTTCCTAGGCCCTCATTGAAAATAAGAATGTGTTCTTAACTGACTTGCCTAGTTAAATAAAGATTAAATAAAGGTGTAAAAATAAATAAAAAAATTGGCAAATCGGCGCCCCAAAATACCGATTTCCGATTGTTATGAAAACTTGAAATCGGCCCTAATTAATCGGCCATTCCGATTAATCGGTCAACCTCTAGTACAAACATGACTGGAGTCACGTTACCATGGTAACCTTAAAGGGGCAGGTTAATTTTTTAGTGGGGGTTAAAAGACCCAGGACACAAAAGATGAAATTAAACAATATACCACATTGCTTCTTACTAGTAATACATTTATTGTTTTAGGATCATTACAAAGCATGTTCATCTGTTTTTTGTGTGTTTTGTTGGTGTAATTTAAGTGGTCAAAAAAATATTTTGTCTGGTAAAAGAATCTGATTGGCTGGTAGATTAAAAGTAATAATAATCTACTTCCCACCGTGGCTGGTGGAGCAAAAAAAGACTTATTTTGATGCCTGTCGGCCACTCGGGAATATTCACTGTCTTCTTGGTTAGCCACTCCAGTGTAGATTTGGCTTTGTGTTTTAGTTCATTGTCCTGCTGAAAGGTGAATTCATCTCCCAGTGTCTGTTGGAAAGCAGACTGAACCAAGTTTTCCTCTAGGATTTTTCCTGTGCTTAGCTCTATTCCATTCCTTAAAATAAAAAAAATAAAAAAACTCCCTAGTCCTTAACGATGACAAGCATACCCATGAAATGATGCAGCCACCACCTTGTTTGAAAATATAGATTTGCCCCAAACATAACACTTTGTATTTAGGTCATAAAGATAATTTCTTTGCCACATTTGTTGCAGTATTATTTTATTGCATGTTTTGTAATATTTTTATTCTGTATAGGCTTCCTTCTTCTCACTCTGTCATTTAGGTTAGTATTGTGGAGTAACTACAATGTTGTTGATCCATCCTCAGTTCTCTCCTATCACAGCCATTAAACTCTGTAACCGTTTTAAAGTCACCATTGGTCTCATGGTGAAATTCCTGAGCGGTTTCCTTCCTCTCCGGCAACTGAGTTAGGAAGGACGCCTGTATCTTTGTAGTGACTGGGTGTATTGTAACACCATCCAAAGTGTAATTAATAACGTCACCATGCTCAAATGGATATTCAATGTCTGCTTGCTTTTTACCCATCTACCAATAGGAGCCCTTCTTTACAAGGCATTGGAAAACCTACCTGGGCTTTGCGATTGAATCTGTGTTTGAAAAAAACAACAACCCCAAAACATTATACTTTGACGTTAAGGGGTATAGGTATAGGCCAGTGACACAATTCATTTTAAATTCAGGCTGTAACACAACAACAAAATGTGGACAAAGTCAAGGGGTGTGAATACTTTCTGAAGGCACTAGAGTAAACACTGCATACACTGTTCTGCTACACTTGTATTGTGAATTGATAATCCACTCTACCCCACACGTACTGACTGAGCCCGAAGCTCATGCGTGGGTTGGAGGACTAGGCCAGTGTCTGTGTTAATGTGGGCATGCCTATGTGGGTGAACACTGTACAGTACATGCGTACTTAGCTACGCAGCGTCAACGTGTGGAGTTAGAGTAGAGCCTTGTTGGCAAGGAATAGAGCCTTGTTGGCAAGGAAACCAGGAAGTGCAAGTTGGCTAGAATCCCTGTCTTGTCTGTAACCAACGCAATGGCCTGCTACTGTGACGTCTGTCTGGTCACCTGGTCTGTCTGGTCAGCTTGATTTCACTTGTTCTCTATTTTTCTTACGCCTCGATTAGACCGTCAACATCATTGTGTTTTGGTAAACCAGAAGTACATCATTTCCAATGGAATACGACATCAGTTATTTATTTGATTGAATTGGTTGAGAAATGTGATTTTCCTGTTTTTCTGACATCCTCCATTCGTATATATATATATTTGAAACTGCCCTAGCCAAAATACAGATTTGTTTCAATATTGTCCTGATCCAATTTCTTTATAAACTCAGCAAAAAAAAGAAACATCGCTTTTTTCAGGACCCTGTCTTTCAAAGATAATTCAAAAAAATTAAAATAACTTCACAGATCTTCATTGTAAAGGGTTTAAACACTGTTTCCCATGCGTGTTCAATGAACCATAAACAATTAATGAACATGCACCTGTGGAACGGTCGATAAGACACTAACAGCTTACAGACGGTAGGCAATTAAGGTCAGAGTTATGAAAACTTAGGACACTAAAGAGGCCTTTCTACTGACTCTGAAAAACACAGTTGCTGAGTTTATATGTTTTAGCTGTAGCTTGTGGGAAGAGAAATTCTGTAAAACTAGAGAGAGGAGGGGTAAAGTGTTCTGCACACCAGACCAGATTGCATTGTGTTCCTGTTCATCTTGAACTACTGGGAACACTGGCACTGCTACTGCACAGCTCGAGAGTGACACCTACTGGACAAACTGGGACACAGTCCAACACAGTCCAAGCTTCCATCTAGAATTTCCTGATTTATAAATGTTCATCCCTTTCCTGCTGCACTGTCCAACGGAAATCCAATAAACCAATAAACGCCTACCGGCAAGGGATGAATTGTGGCGTTGCATTGTTTTGTTTTTTGTTGATTGACGGCTCTCTCGTCCACTCAGATCGCCAAAGTGGAGAAGCTGAAGCCCCTGGAGGTGGAGCTAAGGCGACTGGAGGACCTATCCGAGTCCATCGTCAATGACTTTGCCTACATGAAGAGGAGGGAGGAGGAGATGAGGGATACCAACGGTAAGAAGAGCACAGTATTGATAGTAGTAGTTCCATTTACTAGTCTGACATGGACTTGTGTTGTGTGTGATTGTGAACTTCTCGGTCCGTCCATTTTGAGAAATCTTCCCTTGACCATCAATACATATTTTTATGCAGAAGTTCAAGTTATACATGTGATTATTCTAATGCATAGTCGTAGCTATGTATGCATGTATGTATGTACTGTATGTACTGTATGTACAGTATGTACTGTATGTACTGTATGTACAGTATGTACTGTATGTACAGTATGTACTGTATGTACAGTATGTACTGTATGTATGTATGTATGTATGTATGTATGTATGTATGTATGTATGTATGTATGTATGTATGTATGTATGTATGTATGTATGTATGTATTTCTAACTCTGTTCTCCTTCTTCCAGAGTCCACCAACACACGCGTCCTGTACTTCAGCATCTTCTCTATGTGCTGTCTGATTGGCTTGGCCACCTGGCAGGTCTTCTACCTGCGGCGCTTCTTCAAGGCGAAGAAGCTGATTGAGTAGAGAGGCATCACCACTCCGCCCAGGGGGAGCAGCCAAATGCTACCCGATCAACCTTCACCCTCCTCGGACTATGGCTATGTCCAAAATGACACCCTGTATAGTGAACTACTTTTGACCAGAGCCTCCATAGGCTGAAGTTTTTGCCCGAAAGCCCGTAGACTCTAGTCAAAAGTTGTGCATTATACAGGGAATAACCAGGGCACCGTTTCGGACCTATCCAATAATGACAAAACAACTCTACTAGTTTCGGTGGTGTCAGACGGCACCAAGGGGTAGCCTATTCTCTGAAAACTATACACACCTGTGGCTCATTCAGAAGACTAAAATTATTCTAATTGTTTTTTTTTTTGTAAAGGTACCGGTAGAAATGTAGAATATACACAGATTTATCATCAGAGGGCGAGAATGTTCCATGTGTTGTTTCTAATTGACATTTCTCAGATTGTCATTTAATGTGTACAGTTTGATTTGGACTTATGTTTTTATTTTATTTTGTTGGGATGAATGGTTGCCCCCCCCCTTGAGAGAATGTCTATGGCCCTTTTTATATCGTTGTACAAAGTCTTGGCCATGCCAAGCGAGCTAAAGGCTATATATAGTGTGCTGGGCGTCGCCAAAACGGCACCCTATTCCCTATTATAGTGCACTACTTTAGACCAGGTCCCATAGGGCTCTGGTCTAAAGTATTGCAATAGGGTGCCATTTGAGATGTACCTTTATTAATTGAAGCCTTTATTGGACAGCAGGTGGAATGTGATGTAACTCAAAAGAGAGAAACTATGGCAACCACTGAACTTCTGTGCTTTGTCGGTTAATTCATTTGAATACGTGTTTGGTAACTAAATTTGACAGCGTCTTTTATTAGTTTGTTTTGATTTTGTAAATGCTATCGCAAGGCAGGTATTTTTTGGTGGAGAGGGTTTCATAAGTTATCAGGGAATGAATGGTTGGTTGTCTTAAATGGCACCCTATTCCATATAAAGTGCATTGGGCCCTGGTTAAAAGTAGTGCACTATTTAGGGAATTAGGCTGTAATTTTGGATGCGGTAAATATAATTTTGAAAACTAGGTCATTTCTAGAAGAACACTTTGTTGCTAGTTCTTACGTTTTTTTATTTCATTTTAAGATGTACAGAAGATAACAGCCACGCATCTACATTGCCATCTGAATGTGTTTTTTAAGTCCAGTAGTAGTTCCCTGTACGAATTGCTCTTCCTCTTTTGAGAACCCTTGAATCTGGCTATCAGAACCTGACTCACAAATGCATGTCAAACCTTTTGTTACTTTAAAAAAAGGGCAGACATGTATACTATCATCAACATCGGGATAGTAGGATTGTAGTGCCATTTTTACATGCCAGCTTTGCATCGGTGGTAGTTTTGTAGTAACATGGAAAATATCCTAACTCTTCCTTTGGATGTGTTCCATTTGAGCAGGTATTGTTTTTTTTTTGTTGTTTTGCAATTTCAGGGGAAATGATTTGCTTCTTTTGCCTGGTCCCAGATCTGTGTTTTTGCCCAATGGGAGTTGACAAAGCAAGACAACACAAACAGATCTGGGACCAGGCTATTGCTCATTGATTTTTGGGGATCGATTTAAAATTACAACACTTAACATCCAAGATCCTAGCCTGAGTGTCACACTCTTTGTGTTATCATGGCAACCCCTTGTCAGGTTTGGCGTGACAAGGACGGCGATTGAGGTAGTAAGAGTACACACCGATCTGCGACCAGGCTTTCAAGATCCATCCAACATTCTTTCGGACAGAATTATGGGGTCTGGTTTACATGAGGGTTTGGAGTTGGTTAAAATATATTCTAACTAATTTGTTTTTGTCACTGTCATTAAGCTACTGCATTAATCAATTATGTGGTGTACATCCATTTTCTTTTTAACAGTGAACATTTTCTATGTTTTCAGTCAATGATTTCTATGATTGAGATCAATTTGGAAAAGGTTTGTGTTAGGCTTTTATTCAATAAAATATTGGATGGATTTACAAAAAAAATGTTGCCTGAGATTTTGTGATGGGATGACCAAAGGACATTCACGCAGCATTATCACAGAACAATGAGCCAAATATTTCACCAGATGTGTAAATGTGAAAAATCCAGTTGGCGTTTCCACTCACTACCAAATATGGTGATGAGAGGAAGCCAAGTGTCCGGCAGTGGGTTTTAGCCGACATTCTGCATGTTCTCGTCGATTTAAAACATTTTAATTCCATATAGCTTTCTGTTTACAACACTAAAATATGCATCAGTGGAGTGCATTGTGCTGACTTTGCCAACATTTCTACAAAGAGCTTTGTTTAGAAAGAGTGCATGGGTGAATTGAGTTACTGCACAAGCGCTTCACAGAGAAGGAGTTCCCTAAGGCACCACCAGGATCTCACTAGCTCCTGCTTGGTTCTAAACATCTTTGTCATTATGGCATCTTCATAAGTGGATCATATATATATATATATATATATATATATATAAAAGATGAAGATGGAGCGATATAATATACATTTTATAAAGGTTACACGAGTACTGTCTACTTGTTACTGTCTAATAACTTATGAAATCTATGAAAATATTGTAAGATGTGCGTTTCTAATCATTTGGTCCAATCAGCATTGGACTAATATAATGACCCGGAAGCGCCTTCCTTCACGCACAATGTAGTTCCGGTTCAATTTCGCTCTTCAGTAAATGTGTGACAACATCAAATAGTTTTTTATACAGCATCTAGCAAGTGAATTTAAAAAACAATATGCCTGGGGCAGACAAGGAAACAGATCTTACGGAACGAATCGAGGCTTTTCTTGCCGATTTGAAGCGGGGAGGCAGTGGGACAGGACCCCTCCGAGGGTCGGGGGAAATGGCCAGAGAAACCACATATTTGCTTCGGAGAATAACAGCCCAAGCACGATGGAGCAGCGCAGGTACACGTTATAACAGCTGCACTCTAGCTAGTTTATTCGATGGCTAGATTAATGGTTTTCTAGTTCTCAAGCTAGCTATAAGTGTTTTTGTAAATTACATTTGACATTTGTGACCAACGTTTTATCCGCTATCAGACGCATTGTGATAGTAACTTTAGCCAGCTGTCAAAATCTGAACAGCCATGAAAAGCTGATGCAATTTTGAAACTGGTCAATGGTGTTATGTCTGAACATAATAGCACAGATATTTCACCGGCTTAAAAATGTGAAGCATCCGCTTGACGTTTCTACTCACTACCAAATATGGTGATGAGAGGAAGCCCAGTGGGAGAATATGGAGCGAAATGGATTTTGTCCGAAATTCTGCTAATTTTCTCATCGTTAAACATTTGAACTCTATACAGTTTTCTGTTTCCAAAACAGACTTTAACTTCAGACTTTGACTTTAACCTTTGCCAAAGTTTTAAAAAATGGCATTGTTTAAGAGAGCAAGGGTGAATAAAGTTAATGAACACCCGCACTTCATATAGTAGTCGTTACCTAACGGAAATATGCAAATAAATGCTAGAACGCGCCAATAGGAGCTCACTATCTCCTTGCCTATTCTGACCACTATGATTTAATTTGCTCCCATTGGAAACGACAGGCTGTGGTCTGTGGTCTATCTTGGGTTATTTCTAAAAGTCTTTGATAATAGAGCGCGCCAATTTGTAGTCCTAAAACCCGGAAATAAGTTATCTCTGGCTCGTCCAGCCATCCCTATGGGGAATAAATGATACATGCCGAAAATAAGGTCTGAGGTTAACACAGGCTTAGGAGGTCTTCTACATTTTGTTCTATGCGATAATACCAGTCAGTTAACATGACCTTTATGAATTATGAAGGCTTCTTTAAGTGCTTTGTGTTTTTTTTTTTTACATTTATCATTACATAAATTCTTCAAAATTCACAAAAAGTGAAGTTAGCTAATAAAGATTCTCATATAACAAAGCATATAAGATATCCTAAGCCTGTGTTTACCACAGACTTTATTTTCAGCGTTTTATCCGAAACCCCTAAAAAAACGTGAATAATATTCCCCGTAGGTGGAGTTGGTTCCTACAAAAAAACACCAAATACTATCTCTCTATTCACTTACCTGGAATGACGCGTGACAAAGAAATCCTCTTGTATGTCATAACAGGTGACCTGATGGAGATCATTCGCAATGAGGGAAGGAGAATGACGGCCGCCCAACCGTCCGAGACCACCGTGGGCAACATGGTACGGCGCGTGCTCAAGATCATCAGGGAGGAGTATGCCAGGTGAGAGAGATGGGGGATTCTGGGGAATGTTCCTTCAAAGAACAGGCTGACAGTTTGTAAATCAACATTGTTCATCTGGTGTCTGATACCCTTGTTATGGTTGTCCATATCATACCAATCTGTTTAGCTATTGTTCCACTCCTTACCAACCCTGTCATGCTAAACATCTTTTTGAGCATATGCCATGGAGTACAGCGAGTGGAACGTTAGCTAAACAGAATCTGGTTAATTATGTAATAGACGGACTTGTTGACGATCTCTCAGTTGCCACTCTACTCATGTTAAAGCCACCATCTGTACAATGTCTTGTTGTTCTATGGTCGTTTCAATTGAAATATACCCAGCTTGTCACTCTCTTCTCATGTCAACTATGTTTTTGTTTGTTTGTTTCCTCAGGTCCCGTGGTAGCAGTGAGGAGACCGAGCAGCAGGAGTCCCTCCACAAGCTGCTGACGGCAGGGGAGCTGAGTGAGGAGAACTTCAGACAACACTTTGTTCATCTCAAAGCCAACGTCATAGAGGCCATCAATGAACTCCTCACAGAGCTGGGTAAGATTCTCACGGATGGCACACACATATATTAACACCAACCGATATCAAATACTCTCCAGCAGCTGTTAAGCTTTTTCATTTATTTAATTTCACCTTTTATTTAACCAGGTAGGCCAGTTGAGAACACCTTTATTTAACCAGGTAGGCTAGTTGAGAACACCTTTATTTAACCAGGTAGGCCAGTTGAGAACGCCTTTATTTAACCAGGTAGGCTAGTTGAGAACACCTTTATTTAACCAGGTAGGCTGGTTGAGAACAAGTTCTCATTTACAACTGCGACCTCTGGTCAAGATAAAGCAAAGAAGTGCGACAAAAACAACAACACAGAGTTACACATGGAATAAACAAAACATACAGTCAATATTACAATAGAAAAAGTCTATATACAGTGTGTGCAAATGTAGTAAGGTTAGGGAGGCAATAAATAGGCCATAGTGGCGAAATAATTACAATTTAGCAATTAAACACTGGAGTGATAGATGTGCAGATGATGAATGTGCAAGTAGGGATACTGGGGTGCAAAGGAGCAGAAAATAAATAACAATATGGGGATGAGGTAGTTGGATGGGCTATTTACAGATGGACTATGTACAGGTGTAATGATCTGTGAGCTGCTCTAATAGCTGATGCTTAAAGTTAGTGAGGGAGATATAATCATGTCGCTTAACTGAAGCATAAGGAAAATAACATCTCAGACTGTGTGTTCTCTAGTGCTTGTAATCTGTACACTGCTTATTCCTAAAGATCCTATGAGAATATTATTCTTGGTCAAGCAGCACTGAGCTTACTGTTATATTCTCCTTCTTGTCGTCTTCCTCTCTCCCAGATGGCACCACAGACAACATCGCCATGCAAGCCCTGGAGCACATCCACTCCAACGAGGTCATCATGACTGTCGGCCGCTCGCGCACCGTGGAGGCCTTCCTCAAAGACGCAGCGAGGAAACGCAAGTTCCACGTCATCGTGGCCGAGTGTGCCCCCTTCTGCCAGGTATACGCCATCCTTTCATCCCTGAGTCACTCCCATCAACCCACCATCCAACTGTACCTCCATCCCTATCGGCCCCTCTCTCCCTGCATGCTTCTATCTATCATCCCTTCATCCATCCATCATCCCTGCCTCTATCCATCCATCATCCCTCCCTCCCTCTATCCATCATCTCTGCCTCTATCCATCCATCATCCCTCCCTCTATCATCCATCATCCCTCCCTCCCTCTATCCATCATCTCTGCCTCTATCCATCCATCATCCCTCTATCGATTCATCATCCCTACCTCCCTCCCTCCATCATCCCTCCCTCCATCATCCCTGCCTCTATCCATCCATCATCTCTGCCTCTATCCATCCATCATCCCTCCCTCTATCCATCCATCATCCCTCTATCGATTCATCATCCCTACCTCCCTCCATCATCCCTCCCTCCATCATCCCTGCCTCTATCCATCCATCATACCTGCCTCTATCCATCCATCATCCCTCCCCCTATCCATCCATCATTCCTCTATCGATTCATCATCCCTCCCTCCATCATCCCTGCCTCCCTCTATCCATCCATCATCCCTCCCTCCCTCTATCCATCCATCATCCCTCCCTCTATCCATCCATCATCCCTCCCTTCCTCCATCCATCCATCATCCCTCCCTGCCTGCCTCCCTCTATCCATCCCTCCATCCTTCTATCTATCTATATGTATATACAGTAGTGCTAAAGGAAGCAGGCATCTATTTAATTAATTTCTTCTCTCCATAATATTTCATGATTTAATATGCTACAGTAATGACCTTTGTCCCTCTCCCAAGGGTCATGAAATGGCTACAGGTCTCTCCAAAGTGGGCATTGAGACCACTGTAATAGCAGATGCTGCCATATTTGCAGTGATGTCCCGAGTGAATAAGGTGAGTTTGACTGTTGTTGTTGTTGTTTTTACTGTGATGTTGCTCTTTCTAAACTATTGATAGCTTGACTACTGTTAATGGACCAGTTGTGGGGGTTTACAGGTCATCATCGGCACACAGACGGTTCTGGCCAATGGCGGGCTCCGGGCGGTCAACGGAACCCACTCTGTAGCTCTAGCAGCCAGGCACCACTCTACTCCGCTCATCATCTGTGCTCCCATGTTCAAGCTCTCTCCTCAGGTATTCACAACCATATTCTGGCCTTTTCCAGGGAGTTTTTCCCCTTAGCCACCGTGCTTCTACGCCTGCATTGCCTGCTGTTTGGGGGTTTTAGGCTGGGTTTCTGTACAGCACTTTGTGACATCAGCTGATGTAAGAAGAGGCTTTATAAATGTCAGTGGATGTCAGTGAGCCATTTCTTCACCTGAAAGCTCCTTATCATTGAATGATGTTAATAGTTGTTTTCCTGTTCTCAGTTTCCCAATGAAGAGGACACATTCCATAAGTTTGTCTCCCCACACGAGGTGCTTCCCTTCACAGCAGGTAGTACTTTAATTGAGAACTTATTTCAATGTTTTATACTCTTGAGACTCTTTACCAAAGTGTCTGTAACACCAGAGGTAATCAACGCTTTGTCTGTGTAAAATACTGATTAAATGACTGATTAAAAAGAAAATGTCCTCATTTGTTTGTCTCTGTAGGAGAGATTCTGATCTCTGTCTGTTTGTCTCTGAAGGAGAGATTCTGACCTCTGTTTGTCTCTGTAGGAGAGATTCTGACCTCTGTTTGTCTCTGTAGGAGAGATTCTGATCTCTGTCTGTTTGTCTCTGTAGGAGAGATTCTGACCTCTGTTTGTCTCTGTAGGAGAGATTCTGACCTCTGTTTGTCTCTGTAGGAGAGATTCTGATCTCTGTCTGTTTGTCTCTGTAGGAGAGATTCTGACCTGTTTGTCTCTGTAGGAGAGATTCTGATCTCTGTCTGTTTGTCTCTGTAGGAGAGATTCTGACCTGTCTGTCTCTGTAGGAGAGATTCTGATCTCTGTTTGTCTGTCTCTGTAGGAGAGATTCTGATCTCTGTCTGTTTGTCTCTGTAGGAGAGATTCTGATCTCTGTCTGTTTGTCTCTGTAGGAGAGATTCTGATCTCTGTTTGTCTCTGTAGGAGAGATTCTGACCTCTGTTTGTCTCTGTAGGAGAGATTCTGATCTCTGTCTGTTTGTCTCTGTAGGAGAGATTCTGACCTCTGTTTGTCTCTGTAGGAGAGATTCTGATCTCTGTCTGTTTGTCTCTGTAGGAGAGATTCTGACCTGTCTGTCTCTGTAGGAGAGATTCTGATCTCTATGTGTCTGTCTCTGTAGGAGAGATTCTGATCTCTGTCTGTTTGTCTCTGTAGGAGAGATTCTGACCTGTCTGTCTCTGTAGGAGAGATTCTGATCTCTGTCTGTTTGTCTCTGTAGGAGAGATTCTGATCTCTGTCTGTTTGTCTCTGTAGGAGAGATTCTGATCTCTGTCTGTTTGTCTCTGTAGGAGAGATTCTGACCTGTCTGTCTCTGTAGGAGAGATTCTGATCTCTGTCTGTTTGTCTCTGTAGGAGAGATTCTGACCTCTTGTCTGTTTGTCTCTGTAGGAGAGATTCTGACCTGTTTGTCTCTGTAGGAGAGATTCTGACCTGTTTGTCTCTGTAGGAGAGATTCTGATCTCTGTTTGTCTCTGTAGGAGAGATTCTGATCTCTGTTTGTCTCTGTAGGAGAGATTCTGACCTGTTTGTCTCTGTAGGAGAGATTCTGACCTGTTTGTCTCTGTAGGAGAGATTCTGACCTGTTTGTCTCTGTAGGAGAGATTCTGACCTGTTTGTCTCTGTAGGAGAGATTCTGACCTGTCTGTCTCTGTAGGAGAGATTCTGATCTCTGTTTGTCTCTGTAGGAGAGATTCTGATCTCTGTTTGTCTCTGTAGGAGAGATTCTGACCTGTTTGTCTCTGTAGGAGAGATTCTGATCTCTGTCTGTTTGTCTCTGTAGGAGAGATTCTGATCTCTGTCTGTTTGTCTCTGTAGGAGAGATTCTGATCTCTGTCTGTTTGTCTCTGTAGGAGAGATTCTGATCTCTGTTTGTCTCTGTAGGAGAGATTCTGACCTCTGTCTGTTTGTCTCTGTAGGAGAGATTCTGATCTCTGTTTGTCTCTGTAGGAGAGATTCTGATCTCTGTTTGTCTCTGTAGGAGAGATTCTGATCTCTGTCTGTTTGTCTCTGTAGGAGAGATTCTGACCTCTGTTTGTCTCTGTAGGAGAGATTCTATCCAAGGTGAACGTGTACTGCCCAGTGTTCGACTACGTACCTCCTGAACTCATCACTCTGTTCATCTCTAACATCGGCGGCAACGCTCCCTCTTACATCTACCGGCTGATGAGTGAGCTCTACCACCCTGAGGACCACAAACTGTAATCAGTGTACAGAAAATGCTAATAAATGCTAATAAATAAAAAGGTTTATGCAAATGGGTTGCATTTGGTTTGTTTTCGTCTTTTTCAATGATTTGTGAAACCAATGATTTTATAATATGATTTGCTGCAAGTTTCAGAACTTTTTGTTTTCATACTTCATTGTAATTTTAATAGAATTTACAGAATGTTATTCCAAAGAAGAAAATAACTTCTTTACAATGATGTTGCTTAGCAGTATGAAGCCAGAACAGCGCCCACTACTGGAACTCTCGATGAAGTATTCAGAAAGATAGTTGTAGTTACGCCGGACCACCAGCAGGAGGTGTTTGTCACATCGTGGCTAAATCAGAGAAACGGGCGAAAGTGAAGCTAATAAATGAACATTATCGTTACAAATTGTTGTCACTGGACTGGTTAAATCAACGTTTCCATTTACTTTCAATTGATATTATACATTGACGTCTGTCTTCACGATACAAGTGTACAAATGTGTCGTAATAGCATATTTCTGTTTCATATGCAAACCAACAGATTCATAAAGATGTTTGGACGGAAAAAAAAGCTCAAAAAGACTGGGTCCCGCTGTATTGCTCAGGCTGCACTACAGCGTCTATTCACAGGCGCGATCCCACTACTGAGCGGCACGGGGGCTTTGGCCTGCTCCGTTTCCGACCTGGGCCGGTGCACCCCTCCTTAGACGACCTGGTGGTCCCGGGCTCCCCCAGGAGCACCATATCGATACCGAACTTAGTGCGGACACCCGATCGGCATAGTCCACTGGAGCTCAGAACTCCTGAGCTCAAACGATCCGCCAGCCTAAGCCTCCCAGCAACTTGGATTACAGGCGCACGCCACTGCGCCCGGCGAGAGAACAGAGGATGTTGAGGGCATTTCAAGTTAAATTCGTGACGTCAACCCACGCGTCACACGGCGTCTAGTGTGGTCAACAGCGACCTGTTGCGGTGGCATACGATATTGCAGTGGTGTTCAAATTTGGCTTGTCTTCCGTGTTGAAATCCTGCCCAGTTGTTGTGGGCGTACCTTTCGTAAGGTACATCTATTTACGTAAAAAAAAGAATAAAGTACTAACACTCGCACTTGTCTTTTCCTATTAGCACTGACTTTACAAATAATTACTTTATTGTTCAAAATATACTTACTATGACCGTGATATCTATGTGGTTGTCCGAGCTACCGTAAGGTGAATCCACTAACTGTAATAAATTGCTCGGGATAAGAGCGTCTGCCCAATGACGTAAATGTAAACGTAATGTATAACTATAAAAAAAAAATCTTTAGGAACTTTTGTCTCAGTAAACTCAATCAATCAAATGTATTTTATAAAGCCCTTTTTACATCAGCCGATGTCACAAAGTGCTATACAGAAACGCAGCCTAAAACCCCAAACAGCAAGCAATGCAGATGTAGAAGCACGGTGGCTAGGAAGAAACCTAGAGAGGAACCAGGCTATGAGGGGTGGCCAGTCCTATAACAGAACATGGCCAAGATGTTCAAATGTTCATAGATGACAAGGTAGCACGTCCGGTGAACAGGTCAGGGTTTCATAGCCACAGGCAGAACAGTTGAAACTGGAGCAGCAGCACGACCAGGTGGACTGGGGACAGCAAGGAGTCCTCAGGCCAGGTAGTCCTGAGGGCGCAGGTCCTCCGAGAGCAAAAAGAAAGAAAGAGAAACTCCGGTGCTAAGTCTTGTAACAGTTCATTCATTTTTATTGAAGGACAAAGATGGTAAATGATGTACGTTTTACTTGGTGTGAACTGGTTTCTTCACACTAAGTGATCCTGAAAAGGACATGATTTCCATATTATTGGTTTCCATAGTAACGATTTCCATATTATTGGTTTCCATAGTAATGGTTTCCATATTATGTAATGGTGTACAATAGCTTAGAGTGGCAATCTGAGCTACACTACATTACCAAAAGTATGTGGACACCTGCTCGTCCAACATCTCATTCCACGATCATGGGCATCAATTTGGAGTTGGTGTCCCATTTTTGCTGCTACAACAGCCGTATTCCCTCTTCTGGGAGGGATTTGCATCCATTCAGCCACGAGAGCATTAGTGAGGTCGGGCACTAATGTTGGGCGATTAGGCCTGGCTCGCAGTCTGCGTTCCAATTCGTCCCAGAGTTGTCCGACGAGGTTGAGGTCAGGGCTCTGAGCAGGTCAGTCAAGTTCTTCCACACCAATCTCAACAAACCATTTCTGAATGGACCTTGCTTTGTGCACAGGGGCATTGTCATGCTGAAACAGGAAAGGTCCTTCCCCGAACTGTTGCCACAAAGTTGGAAGCACAGAATCGTCTAGAATGTCATTGTATTGCCCTTAAGGTTAAGATTTTCCTTCACTGGAACTAAGGGACCTAACCCAAAATCATGAAAAACAGCCTCAGACTATGATTCCTACTCCACCAACCTTACAGTTGGCACTATGCATTGGGGCAGGTAGCATTCTCCTGGCATCCAACAAACCCAGATTAGTCCGTCGGACTGCCAGACAGTGAAGCGTGATCCATCACTCCAGAGTCCAATGGCGGCAATCTTTACGCCACTCCAACGGACGCTTGGCATTACGCACGGTGATCTTTGGCTTCTGTGCGGCTGCTTGGCCATGGAAACCCATTTCATGAAGCTCCCGACGAACAGTTATTGTGCTGACGTTGCTTCCAGAGGCAGTTTGGAACTCAGTAAGGAGTGTTGCAACCGAGGACAGGCGATTTTTTACACAACTCACTTCAGCACCCAGTGGTCCCGCTCTGTGAGCCGAATCCACTCATTTGAAGAGGTGTACACATACGTGTGTGTGTGTGGATATATACGTACACACACAAAAATACAACAAAATATTTTTACTGAGTTACAGTTCATAGAAGGAAATCAGTCAATTGAAGTAAATTCATTAGGACCTAATCTATGGATTTCACATGACTGGGCAGAGGTGCAGCCAAGGCCCACCCATTGGGCAGCCGGGCTCCTCAGCGCCCACCCACTGGGGAACCGGGCTCCTCAGCGCCCACCCACTGGGGAACCGGGCTCCTCAGCGCCCACCCACTGTGGAACCGGGCTCCTCAGCGCCCACCCACTGGGGAACCGGGCTCCTCAGCGCCCACCCACTGGGGAACCGGGCTCCTCAGCGCCCACCCACTGGGGAACCGGGCTCCTCAGCGCCCACCCACTGGGGAACCGGGCACCTCAGCGCCCACCCATTGGGGAACCGGGCTCCTCAGCGCCCACCCATTGGGGAACCGGGCTCCTCAGCGCCCACCCACTGGGGAACCGGGCTCCTCAGCGCCCACCCACTGGGCAGCCGGGCTCCTCAGCGCCCACCCACTGGGCAGCCGGGCTCCTCAGCGCCCACCCACTGGGGAACCGGGCTCCTCAGCGCCCACCCACTGGGGAACCGGGCTCCCCAGCGCCCACCCACTGGGGAACCGGGCTCCCCAGCGCCCACCCACTGGGGAACCGGGCTCCTCAGCGCCCACCCACTGGGGAACCGGGCTCCTCAGCGCCCACCCACTGGGGAACCGGGCTCCTCAGCGCCCACCCACTGGGGAACCGGGCTCCTCAGCGCCCACCCATCGGGGAACCGGGCTCCTCAGCGCCCACCCCTCATCAGACGATCCCGTCAGAGCCTGGTTCCTCTCTAGGTTTCTTCCTTAGGTTCCTGCCTTTCTAGGGAGTTTTTCCTAGCCACATTGCTTCTACATCTGCATTGTTTGCTCTTTGGGGGTTTTTAGACTGGGTTTCTGTATAAGCCCTTGGTGACATCATCTGCTGAAGTAGAAAGGGCTTCCTAAAATACATTTGGTTGATGTTCAGTGTGGAAACAGCAGGTCCAGACAGTTCTAAGCGGTGGCACCCAGTCAGTCCAGCAACGTAATGATCGGTCTCTCCCTCAACTGAGCCTGGGGACGAGGTTATGAAAATACACAGACCAGCAAATTTGACATGGAGTATTTTAATATACTTTCAACATTATCAAAAACTAATGTCAGTTTCACAAAATGAAATAAAAATGAAATTAAGGACCGACCAAGATCGTTGATAATTAAACCGTAAAGAGAATAAAACAATAACTAAACAGTATAACCACATCTTCTACAACAGGAATCAACAAGATTCAGCCACGGGGCAAATTTATTTTCCTAAAAAAAAAAAAAAATGTTCAGGGGGTCAGAACATAAAAACAATTGTAGACTGCAAATTGACAGCAAGAAGCCCAAATGAATATATTTGACTAAAACAATTACTTCCAACTTTGCTTACATTTGTATACAATCAAATCTCTCCATTATGCATTGGAATAGTCTGGAACACATTCCCAAAGTTTTTTAAAAAATCACTTGAAGCTGAAATGCTGGTGTTTTTACAGTCTTATGTCCAACAGTAAACACTTTATTTTGCTCAGAAAACTTGGGGGGGAGGGTCAAATAAAATCACTTGCGGGCCAAATTCAGCCCGTGGGCCACCAGTTGGAGAACCCTGTTCTATAGCTTCACATCATCTTGACTCGGTCAGTCTCAGGTACTCTTGTCGTCTAGCTAGGAAGATTACAAGGACAATAAAGAAGAGCATTAAGGACCAAATAGGACACAGTTTGGAGTTTGACAAACGGAGATTGAAAATGGCGTCTCATGAAAGTTACTCGGACTCGAAGTACCAGTAAAAGATGTTGCATCATCCTTTTGTTATGTGTTCGATATGTAATGCCTGGTTACCTGTTTTGGGTAGGTAATGCTAGGTTACCTGCTCTGGGTAGGTAATACTAGGTATGTAATGCCTGGTTACCTGCTCTGGGTAGGTAATACTAGGTATGTAATGCTTGGTTACCTGTTTTGGGTAGGTAATGCTAGGTTACCTGCTCTGGGTAGGTAATACTAGGTATGTAATGCCTGGTTACCTGCTCTGGGTAGGTAATACTAGGTATGTAATGCTTGGTTACCTGTTTTGGGTAGGTAATGCTAGGTTACCTGCTCTGGGTAGGTAATACTAGGTATGTAATGCCTGGTTACCTGTTCTGGGTAGGTAATACTAGGTATGTAATGCCTGGTTACCTGTTCTGGGTAGGTAATACTAGGTATGTAATGCCTGGTTACCTGTTCTGGGTAGGTAATACTAGGTATGTAATGCCTGGTTACCTGTTCTGGGTAGGTAATACTAGGTATGTAATGCCTGGTTACCTGTTCTGGGTAGGTAATACTAGGTATGTAATGCCTGGTTACCTGCTCTGGGTAGGTAATACTAGGTATGTAATGCCTGGTTACCTGCTCTGGGTAGGTAATACTGGGTATGTAATGCCTGGTTACCTGCTCTGGGTAGGTAATACTAGGTATGTAATGCCTGGTTACCTGCTCTGGGTATGTAATGCCTGGTTACCTGCTCTGGGTAGGTAATACTGGGTATGTAATGCCTGGTTACCTGTTCTGGGTATGTAATGCCTGGTTACCTGCTCTGGGTAGGTAATACTGGGTATGTAATGCTTGGTTACCTGCTCTGGGTAGGTAATACTGGGTATGTAATGCCTGGTTACCTGCTCTGGGCCTTGGTCCACTTGAGGGCGTGTCTGGGAGGGACCGTGGCAGTGGGGTGGTAGAAGGTGCAACCAGTGCGTTTACACTGGGCTCCAAACCGACAAGGCTGACAGGAGACAAGAAACCAGTCAAGAAACATAATCTTGAAGTTAATACAGCAACATTTTGATCAGCACTCAAGACATTCCTTATTTCCTTACTAGTGTCTAATGAAAGATTGTATAACAAACAGCTCAAAACAGGTATTTGAGGACAAACTCCTTTCAACCTCATGGTTGTAGAGTATTGTTCTGACCTTGGGGTGGTAGAAGAGACAGTCCATCTTCTTACACTCTGGGAAGAAACGGCAAACGCTGCTGGTCTGGACTGGAGGCACTGTAATTAAACCAACAACCCATTAAAACACTGCTAGTCTGGAGACACTAATTAAACTAACACTGCTGGTCTGGAGACACTAATTAAACTAACAACCCATTAAAACACTGCTGGTCTGGAGACACTAATTAAACTAACACTGCTGGTCTGGAGACACTAATTAAACTAACGCCCATTAAAACACTGCTGGTCTGGAGACACTAATTAAACTAACAACCCATTAAAACACTGCTGGTCTGGAGACACTAATTAAACTAACACTGCTGGTCTGGAGACACTAATTAAACTAACACTGCTGGTCTGGAGACACTAATTAAACTAACAACCCATTAAAACACTGCTGGTCTGGAGACACTAATTAAACTAACACTGCTGGTCTGGAGACACTAATTAAACTAACGCCCATTAAAACACTGCTGGTCTGGAGACACTAATTAAACTAACAACCCATTAAAACACTGCTGGTCTGGTCTGGAGACACTAATTAAACCAACAACCCATTAAAACACTGCTGGACTGGAGACACTAATTAAACTAACGCCCGTTAAAACACTGCTGGTCTGGAGACACTAATTAAACTAACGCCCATTAAAACACTGCTGGTCTGGAGACACTAATTAAACTAATGCCCGTTAAAACACTGCTGGTCTGGAGACACTAATTAAACTAACGCCCATTAAAACACTGCTGGTCTGGAGACACTAATTAAACTAACGCCCATTAAAACACTGCTGGTCTGGAGACACTAATTAAACTAACGCCCGTTAAAACACTGCTGGTCTGGAGACACTAATTAAACTAACGCCCATTAAAACACTGCTGGTCTGGAGACACTAATTAAACTAATGCCCGTTAAAACACTGCTGGTCTGGAGACACTAATTAAACTAACGCCCATTAAAACACTGCTGGTCTGGAGACACTAATTAAACTAACGCCCATTAAAACACTGCTGGTCTGGAGACACTAATTAAACTAACACTGCTGTTCTGGAGACACTAATTAAACTAACACTGCTGTTCTGGAGACACTAATTAAACTAACACTGCTGGTTTGGAGACACTAATTAAACTAACACTGCTGGTTTGGAGACACTAATTAAACCAACAACCCATTAAAACACTGCTGGTTTGGAGACACTAATTAAACTAACGCCCGTTAAAACACTGCTGGTCTGGAGACACTGTAATTAAACTAACGCCCGTTAAAACACTGCTGGTCTGGAGACACTAATTAAACTAACGCCCGTTAAAACACTGCTGGTCTGGACTGGAGACACTAATTAAACTAACGCCCATTAAAACACTGCTGGTCTGGAGACACTAATTAAACTAACAACCCATTAAAACACTGCTGGTCTGGTCTGGAGACACTAATTAAACTAACGCCCATTAAAACACTGCTGGACTGGAGACACTAATTAAACTAACGCCCGTTAAAACACTGCTGGTCTGGAGACACTGTAATTAAACTAACGCCCGTTAAAACACTGCTGGTCTGGAGACACTAATTAAACTAACGCCCGTTAAAACACTGCTGGTCTGGTCTGGAGACACTAATTAAACTAACGCCCGTTAAAACACTGCTGGTCTGGAGACACTAATTAAACTAACGCCCATTAAAACACTGCTGGTCTGGAGACACTAATAAAACTAACACTGCTGGTCTGGAGACACTAATTAAACTAACGCCCGTTAAAACACTGCTGGTCTGGAGACACTAATTAAACTAACGCCCGTTAAAACACTGCTGGTCTGGAGACACTAATTAAACTAACGGCCATTAAAACACTGCTGGTCTGGAGACACTAATTAAACTAACGCCCGTTAAAACACTGCTGGTCTGGAGACACTAATTAAACTAACGCCCGTTAAAACACTGCTGGTCTGGAGACACTGTAATTAAACCAACAACCCATTAAAACACTGCTGGTCTGGAGACACTAATTAAACTAACGCCCGTTAAAACACTGCTGGTCTGGAGACACTAATTAAACTAACGCCCGTTAAAACACTGCTGGTCTGGAGACACTAATTAAACTAACACTGCTGGTCTGGAGACACTAATTAAACTAACGCCCATTAAAACACTGCTGGTCTGGAGACACTAATTAAACTAACACTGCTGGTCTGGAGACACTAATTAAACTAACGCCCATTAAAACACTGCTGGTCTGGAGACACTAATTAAACTAACACCCGTTAAAACACTGCTGGTCTGGAGACACTAATTAAACTAACACCCGTTAAAACACTGCTGGTCTGGAGACACTAATTAAACTAACGCCCGTTAAAACACTGCTGGTCTGGAGACACTAATTAAACTAACGCCCGTTAAAACACTGCTGGTCTGGAGACACTGTAATTAAACCAACAACCCATTAAAACACTGCTGGTCTGGAGACACT
Organism: Oncorhynchus mykiss; assembly: GCF_057628025.1. Taxonomy (NCBI): domain Eukaryota; kingdom Metazoa; phylum Chordata; class Actinopteri; order Salmoniformes; family Salmonidae; genus Oncorhynchus; species Oncorhynchus mykiss. The sequence goes on from NC_143025.1 coordinate 90,855,752, forward strand.
AATTAAACTAACGCCCGTTAAAACACTGCTGGTCTGGAGACACTAATTAAACTAACGCCCGTTAAAACACTGCTGGTCTGGTCTGGAGACACTAATTAAACTAACGCCCATTAAAACACTGCTGGTCTGGAGACACTAATTAAACTAACGCCCATTAAAACACTGCTGGTCTGGAGACACTAATTAAACTAACACTGCTGGTCTGGAGACACTAATTAAACTAACGCCCATTAAAACACTGCTGGTCTGGAGACACTAATTAAACTAACACCCGTTAAAACACTGCTGGTCTGGAGACACTAATTAAACTAACACCCGTTAAAACACTGCTGGTCTGGAGACACTAATTAAACTAACGCCCGTTAAAACACTGCTGGTCTGGAGACACTAATTAAACTAACGCCCGTTAAAACACTGCTGGTTTGGAGACACTAATTAAACTAACGCCCGTTAAAACACTGCTGGTCTGGAGACACTAATTAAACTAACACTGCTGGTCTGGAGACACTAATTAAACTAACACTGCTGGTCTGGAGACACTAATTAAACTAACGCCCGTTAAAACACTGCTGGTCTGGAGACACTAATTAAACTAACGCCCATTAAAACACTGCTGGTCTGGAGACACTAATTAAACTAACGCCCGTTAAAACACTGCTGGTCTGGAGACACTAATTAAACTAACGCCCATTAAAACACTGCTGGTCTGGACTGGAGACACTAATTAAACTAACGGCCATTAAAACACTGCTGGTCTGGAGACACTAATTAAACTAACACTGCTGGTCTGGAGACACTAATTAAACTAACGCCCGTTAAAACACTGCTGGTCTGGAGACACTAATTAAACTAACGCCCGTTAAAACACTGCTGGTCTGGAGACACTAATTAAACTAACACTGCTGGTCTGGAGACACTAATTAAACTAACACTGCTGGTCTGGAGACACTAATTAAACTAACACTGCTGGTCTGGAGGCACTGTAATTAAACTAACGCCCATTAAAACACTGCTGGTCTGGAGACACTAATTAAACTAACGCCCGTTAAAACACTGCTGGTCTGGAGACACTAATTAAACTAACGCCCATTAAAACACTGCTGTCTGGAGACACTAATTAAACTAACGCCCATTAAAACACTGCTGTCTGGAGACACTAATTAAACTAACGCCCATTAAAACACTGCTGTCTGGAGACACTAATTAAACTAACACTGCTGGTCTGGAGACACTAATTAAACTAACACTGCTGGTCTGGAGACACTAATTAAACTAACACTGCTGGTCTGGAGGCACTAATTAAACTAACGCCCATTAAAACACTGCTGGTCTGGAGACACTAATTAAACTAACGCCCGTTAAAACACTGCTGGTCTGGAGACACTGTAATTAAACTAACGCCCGTTAAAACACTGCTGGTCTGGAGACACTAATTAAACTAACGCCCGTTAAAACACTGCTGGTCTGGAGACACTAATTAAACTAACGCCCGTTAAAACACTGCTGGTCTGGAGACACTAATTAAACTAACGCCCGTTAAAACACTGCTGGTCTGGAGACACTAATTAAACTAACGCCCGTTAAAACACTGCTGGTCTGGAGACACTAATTAAACTAACGCCCGTTAAAACACTGCTGGTCTGGAGACACTAATTAAACTAACACTGCTGGTCTGGAGACACTAATTAAACTAACACCCGTTAAAACACTGCTGTTAGATACAGACAAAGGTAGAAGACATCAAATAAAAAAAGGTAACATCTCAACTGATAATATTTACACATTTAATAACCAACATATATACAAAACATCCTAATCTAATGCTGCGCTCATAACATCTCGTAAAAATATATGTTGTTTTTCTTTAACACTATAATTTGAATACGAGTATGACAGCAGTACTTTGAGTTTATGGTTGACCCAGCTGGTTCGCCATTAGCGATCGGCGTTCAAATCGGTTCAAAGCACGTGAATGCACACGACTTCGTTGCTTCCAGTTCACACGTACTGTTTTCTGAGTTTCCCCCACATGTCATGAATGCAGCACAAGGGGGAGGGGCTTAAAGGGGGTGTGTCTGTACCTGGTCTGACTGGAGGGGTGTAGGGGGCAGGTCCTCTGCGGCTGACGTGAGTGAAGGGACAATCTGGTTTGGAACACTTGCCGTCAAACTTACAGTTGGGATGGACGAACAGGCATTTGTCCCCAAACTTACAGCTGGGGAAAGTTCTAGACACAAGAGAGAGGGGGACGGAGGAGAGAACAACAGATTAGTCAAGCCAATCCAAATCCAAATAAATGTATGTAGTTTTAGGGTTTAAAACCCCACAATTCCACAAAACAGACTAAAATGCAGACAGTGTTTTGATTTTCAAATCAGGCTGTTCTTACTTGCACTGAGTGGTAGGGTGGTGGTAAACGCACTCATCTCCACTCTTACAGACGGGCCAGAACTTACACCTCTCCAGAACCTTCTGTCTCTTCACAGGACCCGCCTCCTCCTCCTCCTCAGTCTCCATCCCTAACTCTGAAACCGAGGAACGACATGATGACAGAGTTTAGATGAGGGCCGGCTTTCCAGACCAGAAACCACTCCGTAGAAAGATACCCAGAGATCTAGGTCGATGTTTCTTACAAAAAGCACACCAAACACAACATTGACTCGTACCTTATCCAGCACTGTTTAAGCTGTTTAGTGAGAACCTTGGTCAGCCTAAAGTCTCCTTACCTCACCAGAATCGCTTTCCATTGAAAAAAAAAAATACAGATTTCTTGTAGTTTGGTCGCTGACATTGACAGTAGAAAACTGGTCACTTAAGACAACGTTGAAACCCTAGAGGAGCTGTAGTGTAGTTGACAGAAAGTGTCAGTGTGGTAGCCCAAGCTGTTATACAGAGACAGCCAATCAGAACAACATCTGGTGTGGTAGCCTCAGCTGTTATACAGAGACAGCCAATCAGAACAACATCTGGTGTGGTAGCCTCAGCTGTTATACAGAGACAGCCAATCAGAACATCTGGTGTGGTAGCCTCAGCTGTTATACAGAGACAGCCAATCAGAACAACATCTGGTGTGGTAGCCTCAGCTGTTATACAGAGACAGCCAATCAGAACAACATCTGGTGTGGTAGCCTCAGCTGTTATACAGAGACAGCCAATCAGAACAACGTCTGGTGTGGTAGCCTCAGCTGTTATACAGAGACAGCCAATCAGAACAACATCTGGTGTGGTAGCCTCAGCTGTTATACAGAGACAGCCAATCAGAACATCTGGTGTGGTAGCCTCAGCTGTTATACAGAGACAGCCAATCAGAACAACGTCTGGTGTGGTAGCCTCAGCTGTTATACAGAGACAGCCAATCAGAACAACGTCTGGTGTGGTAGCCTCAGCTGTTATACAGAGACAGCCAATCAGTACAACATCTGGTGTGGTAGCCTCAGCTGTTATACAGAGACAGCCAATCAGAACATCTGGTGTGGTAGCCTCAGCTGTTATACAGAGACAGCCAATCAGAACATCTGGTGTGGTAGCCTCAGCTGTTATACAGAGACAGCCAATCAGAACAACATCTGATGTGGTAGCCTCAGCTGTTATACAGAGACAGCCAATCAGAACATCTGGTGTGGTAGCCACAGCTGTTATGATCAGTCACTAGTAATAATGACAAGTGGAAGTGCTTAACCATTGAAAAAGCCTTCACAATTGTAATACCCGAGTGTCAATGCTCACACCCGGGGCGGCAGCGTAGCCTAGTGGTTAGAGTGGAGGGGCGGCAGCGTAGCCTAGTGGTTAGAGTGGAGGGGCGGCAGGGTAGCCTAGTGGTTAGAGTGTAGAGGCGGCAGCGTAGCCTAGTGGTTAGAGTGGAGGGGCGGCAGCGTAGCCTAGTGGTTAGAGTGGAGGGGCGGCAGGGTAGCCTAGTGGTTAGAGTGGAGGGGCGGCAGCGTAGCCTAGTGGTTAGAGTGGAGGGGCGGCAGGGTAGCCTAGTGGTTAGAGTGGAGGGGCGGCAGCGTAGCCTAGTGGTTAGAGTGGAGGGGCGGCAGGGTAGCCTAGTGGTTAGAGTGGAGGGGCGGCAGGGTAGCCTAGTGGTTAGAGTGGAGGGGCGGCAGGTAGCCTAGTGGTTAGAGTGGAGGGGCGGCAGGGTAGCCTAGTGGTTAGAGTGGAGGGGCGGCAGCGTAGCCTAGTGGTTAGAGTGGAGGGGCGGCAGGGTAGCCTAGTGGTTAGAGTGGAGGGGCGGCAGGGTAGCCTAGTGGTTAGAGTGGAGGGGCGGCAGGGTAGCCTAGTGGTTAGAGTGGAGGGGCGGCAGGGTAGCCTAGTGGTTAGAGTGGAGGGGCGGCAGCGTAGCCTAGTGGTTAGAGTGGAGGGGCGGCAGGGTAGCCTAGTGGTTAGAGTGGAGGGGCGGCAGGGTAGCCTAGTGGTTAGAGTGGAGGGGCGGCAGGGTAGCCTAGTGGTTAGAGTGGAGGGGCGGCAGCGTAGCCTAGTGGTTAGAGTGGAGGGGCGGCAGCGTAGCCTAGTGGTTAAGAGCGTTGGACTAGTCACCGGAAGGTTGCAAGTTCAAATCCCCGAGCTGACAAGGTCGTTCTGCCCCTGAACAAGGCACTGAAAATAAGAATTTGTTCTTAACTGACTTGCCTAGTTAAATAAAAGGTAAATAAAAAATAAACACCCTAATACTAAATTATAGAAGCAAAAATAATTGATTTTATTTATAACAATTTTGCCAATAAATAAATGAATAATTAAATCCCTTTACCATCAGGGTATTGTGGTTCCCCCTGCAGTCTGTGGTGGATGCTGAGTTTGGGTTTTGTTCCGAGGTGGATGGAGGGGTCAGGCATGGTGGTCTTGGCTGGTTTAGGATAACTGTCATCCGCTTCCATGTCACAGTCTCCTAGGTTACCCAGGGGGCTAGGAACCCCATCCAGGGTCACAATGAACTTAGGACTGGCTGACCCCGCGGCTTCAGCCTTCTCACTGCTAGGAGGGAGGCAGAGGAGAGAGGGAGGGAGGAAGGCAGAGGAGAGAGGGAGGGAGGAAGGCAGAGGAGAGAGGGAGGGAGGAAGGCAGAGGAGAGAGGGAGGGAGGGAGGAAGGCAGAGGAGAGAGGGAGGGAGGGAGGAAGGCAGAGGAGAGAGGGAGGGAGGAAGGCAGAGGAGAGGGAGGGAGGGAGGAAGGCAGAGGAGAGAGAGGGAGGGAGGAAGGCAGAGGAGAGAGGGAGGGAGGAAGGCAGAGGAGAGAGGGAGGGAGGGAGGAAGGCAGAGGAGAGAGGGAGGGAGGGAGGAAGGCAGAGGAGAGAGGGAGGGAGGGAGGAAGGCAGAGGAGAGAGGGAGGGAGGGAGGAAGGCAGAGGAGAGAGGGAGGGAGGAAGGCAGAGGAGAGGGAGGGAGGGAGGAAGGCAGAGGAGAGAGGGAGGGAGGAAGGCAGAGGAGAGAGGGAGGGAGGGAGGAAGGCAGAGGAGAGAGGGAGGGAGGAAGGCAGAGGAGAGAGGGAGGGAGGGAGGAAGGCAGAGGAGAGAGGGAGGGAGGGAGGAAGGCAGAGGAGAGAGGGAGGGAGGGAGGAAGGCAGAGGAGAGAGGGAGGGAGGAAGGCAGAGGAGAGGGAGGGAGGGAGGAAGGCAGAGGAGAGAGGGAGGAACAGACAGACAGAAAAGCATTATGACAGTTTTGTTTACTTAGCTTGTTTTCAGTGAGCCATGCTGCAACAACAACGTATAAATAAAATATCTGAGCCAGCCCACTACGAGTGACGTAGAGGGCAGCCCACTACGAGTGACGTAGAGGGCAGCCCACTACGAGTGACGTAGAGGGCAGCCCACTACGAGTGACGTAGAGGGCAGCCCACTACGAGTGACGTAGAGGGCAGCCCACTACGAGTGACGTAGAGGGCAGCCCACTACGAGTGACGTAGAGGGCAGCCCACTACGAGTGACGTAGAGGGCAGCCCACTACGAGTGACGTAGAGGGCAGCCCACTACGAGTGACGTAGAGGGCAGCCCACTACGAGTGACGTAGAGGGCAGCCCACTACGAGTGACGTAGAGGGCAGCCCACTACGAGTGACGTAGAGGGCAGCCCACTACGAGTGACGTAGAGGGCAGCCCACTACGAGTGACGTAGAGGGCAGCCCACTACGAGTGACGTAGAGGGCAGCCCACTACGAGTGACGTAGAGGGCAGCCCACTACGAGTGACGAAGAGGGCAGCCCACTACGAGTGACGAAGAGGGCAGCCCACTACGAGTCACGAAGAGGGCAGCCCACTACGAGTGACGTAGAGGGCAGCCCACTACGAGTGACGTAGAGGGCAGCCCACTACGAGTGACGTAGAGGGCAGCCCACTACGAGTGACGTAGAGGGCAGCCCACTACGAGTGACGTAGAGGGCAGCCCACTACGAGTGACGTAGAGGGCAGCCCACTACGAGTGACGTAGAGGGCAGCCCACTACGAGTGACGTAGAGGGCAGCCCACTACGAGTGACGTAGAGGGCAGCCCACTACGAGTGACGTAGAGGGCAGCCCACTACGAGTGACGTAGAGGGCAGCCCACTACGAGTGACGTAGAGGGCAGCCCACTACGAGTGACGTAGAGGGCAGCCCACTACGAGTGACGTAGAGGGCAGCACACTACGAGTCACTAAGAGGGCAGCCCACTACGAGTCACTAAGAGGGCAGCCCACTACGAGTCACTAAGAGGGCAGCACACTATGAGTCACTAAGAGAGCAGCCACTATTAGTCACAAAGAGGGTAGTCACTATGATATACCTGGCTGGCTGCACCATGCGTGGAGTAGCTGGCTGGATCTCCTCCTTGACCATGGCTCCCAGCCTGCTCCTCATAGGCACGGTGGTCTCCTCCCGTCTGCTCCTCATAGGAGGTGCCACTTCCTCCAGTTCCAGTCTACTCCTCATAGGAGGTGCCACTTCCTCCAGTCCACTCCTCATAGGAGGCGGCATCTCCTCTAACCCCAGCCTACTCGTCATAGGCACCTAACGGGATCACAACAGATAATAAGATATTCAGGTTGGATTGTGTTATACTCAATGACTTTTAAAAATACAGTCGTTTACTCTCTATGAGATCACAATAGAGGGGTTACGTGTATCTTCATGTCTCAATCCATCTGCCTAGGTCTCACAAAAACACTTTGATCAACAAACTAATATGACCCCTCTATGGAAAGATGACTCACGAACACGAGGATGTTCTCCATTTTGCTCTACGACCCTCACAATGGAGGCTGATTTAGACCTGGGACACCAGGTGTTTGCAATTAATAATCAGGTAGAACAGAAAAGAAGCAGGCTCCGGACCTCACAGGGTCAGAGTTGAATACCCCGGTCCTAGATTCAGGACAGACACTTCAAAACCATATGATGTATTGTTTGTTTAGTTATTCAATGCGTTTCTCTGGTCTATAGTAGTAAAGGCCAAATTCTATAATTTTTCAAACAATAAAGTTAAACAATTGTAAATGAGAACTTGTTCTCAACTGGCCTACCTGGTTAAATAAAAGAAAAATTAAATACCTAAAAGGGGTCCTAAAATAATAAATCAAATAGCTAAATTATCTATGGTATGACCATCTTAAAACAATTCCATGTGACCATCTTAAAACAATTCCACATGTTAGCCTAGTAGAACCCCTCCCGCCCCCCACCAGCTTAGAATTCAGGCTGCCTGAATGTATTTCCATGCTGACATGGAGGGGGGGAGGGGGGGTTTAATGGAGACTATTCGTTATGGTCATCATCATCATCATCACCCTGTCCAGTTGTCCCAGTCTGTTGCGGACAGGAACCAGCTCCTCCTCCAGTTCAGGCCTCCTCACGATGAAGGAGCGCGTGTCAAACGGCTTCAGGACACTCCCCTCGGCCACTTCCAGAGCTACACAAGGACCATGTGAGACACCAATATTCTGTTAGTACAATCACAAAGTCAGACGTGTGAGGCTGTCGGTCAGGAGTTAAACAGTCCTGCTCTCCAGTGTGTTAGTAGCGGTGAGCGATTAATCAAAATGCAGGTAAATGGTTTTTTTGTTGTTTGTTATTTAAAAACAACTAATTGACAAGACGTCAGCTACATGACTTGAATTTCATTTAGTTGTTATTTTTTTGTGAGCCCAACGTGCCGTTTTTCTAGAGAGAGAAATCAAATCATTCGCGAGAGAAATCGAATCACAAACTATGTGGGACGCTGGGCTGAAGGTAGTTGTACTTTTCATGATGCAAATATTCAACCTAATTGACAGTGCAGAAACGCGGTAATTAACTGCAATGACCCTGATCAATCGTGCCTGTTCTTTCCAGCTCGGACAGAGATGGATATACTTTTATGCCTGCTACTTTAAGTTAGATACACACACACACAGGCCGTATGAGAGAGGAATGTACACAACACGGGGAGAGAAAGGGGGAGAGAGTTTAAAAAAAAAAAGAAGTATATTTTGAAGAACTAGTCAAATTATTTTGTCAGACAGGCTAGCCCGCCTAAACACGCTATCTAAATAGGTTGACTAAAGACAGTACAGTATGGGGAACAGTGAGAGAACGTTGTCTGGCTGGCTGATACTTCCTGAGGAGAAACGAGAAGAATTTAAGGATGAAAAATATTTTATTATAATTAATTATTTTTCCCTTTTGTCTATCCAATGTGGACCTGGACAGAGACCACAGAATATTTTGGCAAATGAATGTTCACTATTTTTGGCTTTTCCATTAAAAAGCTCTAGAATAATTTGTCATAATTTCAATCTATTTAATATATATTTTTAAAGTATAGAAACCCATAATTTATTTTGAATTATTTTATAATCGAACCACCTTCAAAAAGCACTAATCACTCAACGTTGGACAAAACAGTCCTCAATCTACACACAATACCCCATAATGACAAAGCGAAAACAGACTAAGATTTTTTTGAAAATGTACTAAAAATAAAAAAAATAGAAATAGCTTAATTACATAAGTATTCAGACCCTATGTAATGAGAACTGATATTGGGCTCAGGTGCATCCTGTTTCCATTGCACAGTTGGCAGTGGAAGTCAGCACAAAAACCAAACCATGAGGTTGAAGGAATTGTCCGTAGAGCTCCGAGACAGGATTGCCTTGAGGCACAGATCTGGGGAAGGGTACCAAAACATTTCTGCAGCATTGAAGGTCCCCAAGAACACAGTGGCCTCCATCATTCTTAAATGGAAGAAGTTTGGAACCACCAAGACTTCCTAGAGCTGGCTGCCTGGCCAAACTGAGCAATCGGGGGAGAAGGGCCTTGGTCAGGGAGGTGACCAAGAACCCAATGGTCATTCTGACAAAGCTCCAGAGTTCCTCTGAAGATGGGAGAACCTTCCAGAAAAAAACCCCATCTCTGCAGCACTCCACAAATCAGGCCTTTATGGTAGAGTGGCCAGACGAAAGCCACTCCTCATTAAAAGGCACATGACAGCCCCCTTGGAATTTGCCAAAAGGCAACTAAAGGACTCAGACCATGAGAAACAAGATTCTCTGGTCTGGTGAAACCAAGATTGAACTCTTTGGCCTGAATGCCAAGCATCACATCTGGAGGAAACCAGGCACTGCTCATCTCCTGGCCAATACCATCCCTACGGTGAAGCATGGTGGTGGCAGCATCATGCTGTGGGATGTTTTTCAGCAGCAGGGACTGGGAGACTAGTCAGAATAGAGGGAAAGATGAACGGAGCAAAGCAGAGATCATTGATGAAAACCTGCTCCAGAGGGCAAAGATTCACCTGCCAACAAGACTATGCCCTAAGCACACAGCAAAGACAACGCAGGAGTGGTATCAGGACAAGTTTCTGAATGTCTGAGTTGCCGAGCCAGAGCCCGGACTTGAACCTGATCGAACATCTCTGGAGAGACCTGAAAATAGCTATGCAGCAACACTCCCCATCCGATCTGACAGAGCTTGAGAGGATCTGTCGAGAAGAATGGGAGAAACTCCCAAAACACAGGTGTGCCAAGCTTGTAGTGTCATACCCAAGAAGACGAGTATGTAATCGCTGCCAAAGGTACTTCAACAAAGTAAAAGGTCTGGATACTTATGTAAATGTCATAGTTTTTAAAAATCTGCAAACATTTCTAAAAATCTGTTTTTGCTTTGTCATTATGGGGCATTGTGTGGGAGAAAAAAAATGAGGGAAAAAAAACCATTTAATACATTTTAGGCTGTAACGTAACAAAATGTGGAAAAAAGTGAAGGGGCCTGAATACTGACAATAAAAGGCCACTAAAAAAAGTTGAGGGAGCGTGCAATTGGCATGCTGACTGCAGGAAAATCTACAAGAGCTGTTAGCAGAGAATTTAATGTTAATTTCTCTACCATAAGCAAAACGGCATATTTTAGAGTGGCCTTTTATTGTCCCCCAGCACAAGGTGCACCTGTGTAATGATCATGCTGTTTAATCAGCTTCTTGATATGCCACACCTGTCATGGGGATGAATTATCTTGGCAAAGGAGGGATGTAAACACATTTGTGCACAACATTTGAGAGAAATAAGCTTTTCATTCGTATTGGAACATTTCTGGGATCTTTAATTTCAGCTCATGAAACCAACACTTTACATATTGTGGCAACATTTTGATATTTCAGTTCAGTACAGTCCAGACTCGGACATCGCTCGTTCTGATATTTCTTAAACGTCTTAATTTTGGGGAATTTGTGTGTATTGTTTTGTTTGGCGTTACTGCTGATAGAGCTATATAGAAACATCAGCATTTCAAAATACGTCTACGCCACTAATAACATTTTATTTGATCGTATCAGAGCCGACCCAGACCCGTGACATCATTTCGAATTCTGGATCCGAACCCGCTGGAGCCTTGGTGGATCCGTAAAGACTTCTCGTTAGGATGTGACAGACTCACCTAAATAGTCACTGTGCTGCGCTCTCATGTTGTCTTCTGGCACGTCTAACTGCAGCCGAGAGGCCAGGGACCGAGACTGAACTACTGGGAGAGACCAGTACAGTCATAGTCAGGACAATGCAGTAATATTGATTATGTCATTGTTGGATTTGGAGATTGCAAAAAAGAAAATTTAAAAAAAGCATTTCACTGTAATAGTGCACGTGACACTGAAACATTCATGCTCCTTCTGTAATGAGGAGTCATGGGGCCCAATTCCAACTCCAACCCGAGACGGAGAGCTGAGTGGATTTGAAAAGTGTACTCAATATAGAAGTATAAATATAGAAGAAAAATATAGATTAAATACTCTTGGTAAATAGTGTGGTCTAAAGCTTATCATGAGATACTCTACCTCGGGTGAGCAAAACCTAGAGACTTCCTTACTGTTAGATTTCGTAAACCAACTGTTGTTTACAAATATACACAAACCGCCACCCCTCGTCTTACTGGAGGCAGCTGTTATATCTTGCCGATGCAGTGTAAACCCAGCCAGCTGTATTAATGTCATCGTTCAGCCACGACTCGGTGAAACACAAGATATTAATGTCCCGTTGGTAGGATATTTGTGATTGTAGCTCTATTTTGTTATCCAATGATTGTACGTTGGCTAATAGGACCGATGGTAATGGCAGATTACCCACTTGCCATCGGATCCTTACAAGGCACCCCAAAACCTACGTCCCCGATATCTCCGTCTCTTTCTCATGCGAATCACAGGAGTTTGGGTCTTGTCATGTGTCTGAAGTAAATACTTTGGGTCTTGATTCGTTAAAGAAAAAAAAACATTTGTCCAGTACGAGGTGAGTAATCGCTGTCCTGTAATCTAGAAGCTCTTTTCGGTCATAAATGACAGTCGCGGGAAAAATGTACAAAATAATTTACAAATAACACACAATAGCACAATTGGTTAGGAGACCGTAAAACGGCAGCCATCTCCATTGAACATATCTCTCAGATCTCCACAAGTACAGAGGGATTATGGGTAATTTGGGATTGGGCCTTGGAGTCTGATTTACCTAGCTGTCTGGGGGTCTTACCTAGCTGCCTGGGGGGCTGAGGCTCTGAGGGGGTGTAAGACTGCCCCCTGGGGACCAGGCCGTGGAGGTGCTCCTGAACCAGCTGGATGGCTGCGTTCATCTCGTCAGTGGTTGAACGCGTCCTGGGTGCCACCGGAACCGTCTGTCTCTGTGGTACTGGGGAAACACAGGTTCAATTAGTTCCTTTTGACAGTTTAGTCAGTAATAGGTGTCATGATAAACAGGACGACACATTACAGGTGGTAATTTCTAATAGTCAGGTGTGCTCTTACTTTAAGGCAGATTGACAGAGAGTTACGTACTAGGTAGGTAGGCTGCAGTCTTGTTGATAGAGATCTGGGCCTCAGACATAGCCCTCAGTAGCAGGTTCTTGTTGGCTTGTTTGGCCGGGGGCAGGGAGGGTCTAGAAACGCACCGAGACATGGGTCAACACAGACAACCCCCTGGGGGGGGGGGGGGGGGGGGGGGGGGTCCCAACACACAGACAACCCCCTGGGGGTACCATCACACAGACAACCCCCTGGGGGTACCAACAACGTGTAGCAGTAATGTGAAAGGAGGGATGTTGAAACCAGTTGCTGTCCTAAGATGTTCACTTTAACTAACTGGAATCAAGAGTCGCTGCTCAACACAACAAGAAGCAAAACATACAGAGTAGATGACCATGTGGAAAGGAGAGAGTAACAGAGGTAGACGGATAGTGTGTGTGTGTGTGCGTTCCCTTACTTGCGTTCTGGTTTGGAAGGCAGGGACACTCTGCTGGACAAGTTCTTGACCCCGTATCCTTCATCTTCCTCATCATCATCGTCCTCCTCCTCCTCATCATCATCACTGTCTCGACCCCCGTCTGCTGCCTGGTTCACCCGCACCACGGAACTCACCACCGGGGCTTTGCGCTTCCTCGAAGCCTCCTCCTGCTGCTGCTGCTGCTGCTGGAGACAACAAGGCCAAGAGATGGTTGGCGACAGAAACGGGAAAGCCGTACTAGTTTGATCCTTTTCAAATGATTAAGAAATGCATCCTTCTTTCCTTTTGCAGTAAGCAGAGATCTCATTGGTTGGAATGATTAAAGTAATAGGGTGGTTTCACCAATCTAAATCACTTCTCGATCTCTGATTATGTCAAGACAATGAGAAAGGATGTATTTATGTTGTATTGGAGCAAGACCCTTGACTTAATAAAGGTAATTAGTAAACAATCTGCACCCTGCTGCTGCCTCCTTCTCTGTACGTCCTGCTGTCTCTGCTGCTCCTACTGTCCAGGTGATAGCTGCTGTGCTGCTGCCTGCTGTGTGACCCCGAGGACCCCTCTGAGGACCTATAGGCGTCCGCCGACCTGCCTGTCCCCGAGGAGGACCTGCCCTGGGGCGGCCTGTAGATCTGAGCTGATGCCCGCCCTCCTCCTCCTCCGGAGGTGGATCCACGCAGGCGACCTGGGAGGACGCCCATGTCCACGGGGTCCTCGCCGATCAGGTCATCGTCTAGCTCGGGCTTGATGTCGATGACGGCCTCGGAGGAGGGAGGGTCCATCAGGGGCTTGACCGCGGAGGTGAGGCGGGACGAGGTTTTGTCTGAGGAGACCCTTCTGGACAGAATGACAGTGACGTTAGTGTGTGTGTGTGTGAGTATGAGCTGGGCTGTTTCACCCTGTTTGGTTGCAATAAAATGCCGAAGCTTCACGTCAATTAATTGATCCACATGTAGGTGTTGAGGTCTCGTCCGAGGAGCAACTTCTGAATTAAATAAATGTGTTAGGGGTCTTTCATATGATCCAAGCCAACTTGAACCATGCCGATTTCAGTGAGCATGGCCTTTCTTTTCAATATATAGCTAATCAACGTTTGAAAATCAACACCTTACCTGTGCTCATGGGCGGAGCTTGACACACGGGCCTCTGTCCTATCAGAGCGTGAGCTGGACACCGCAAGGCCCTTTGATTCCTCCCCCTTCCACTCACTCTTCCCTGACGAGGTGCCAGTGTCAGAGTACAGCTGAGGCCTCAGGGACGCGGGTTCTTGATACACACAGAGAGATTGTCAATTTAGCTATACAAGGGTAGAGATAGATAGAATACTGTCAAAGACCGCTCTACAACACATTCAAATAGCTAGACTACTTCATGCTATAGTGTTGTGACGTTCCTAGCCTTGATAAGACTGTTTACAATCCTCTCTTAGGGGTTGTTTGTTTTGGCATCGAACGACTCAAGGTCTTTCAATTCCCACTAGGGTGGGAATCTAGTGGCGCAGCAGGCTCCCGAGTGGTGCAGCGGTCTAAAGCACTGCATCTCAGTGCAAGGGGCGCCACTACAGTCCCTGGTTCAAATGTAGGCTGTATAACATCCGGTCGTGATTGGGAGTCTCATAGGGCGGCGCACAATTTGCCCAGCGTCGTCCGGGTTTGGCCGGTGTTGGCCGTCATTGTAAATAAGAATTTGTTCTTAACCTACTTGCCTAGTTCAATAAAGGTTAAACAAAGGTTAAATAAACACATAGGATGATAGACTTCAATACTGTATATCACCCTAGTAAAAATACAGTATATTTGGACTTTTTCAGCTAGGGAGCTGGTTCTCCTTTTGTGGTCACTGGAACTTAGCTACTGCCCTCAGCTTCTCCGGGACTCCATGTAACCTGAACTTACCTACTGCCACAGACCTCAGCTTCTCTAGGACTCCATGTAACCTGTAACAACAACACACCATACTTAGAACCATTGAAATAGAAAATACAAAGTTACACCCAAAGAATCCTCTCAACTCAAGACACTTGCTGTAGCTGCCAAACAGCGAGACAATAACTTTAGAATATCTGGGACCAGGCCTAGCTGGTTGCATAAGTACCAGACAGTAAACTTGATGGTATTGTTGCCGAGGAAGAGGGACAGGTCATCAGACATCTGCTGGGAAGTCTTCTTGTTGGCCACCATCACCATGATATAGTCTGGTAACTCTTCGTCTAGGGGGAGAGAGAACAGTCAGAAGAATGTATTATATTCTAGAACCCTTGGTAGAAGGTCAAGATCCATAGAAATATTATACTTGTATTTATATATAATGTCAACAGCAGTCAGATTAATTGCTGCAGATCAGAAGCTGATGTCAATATTCACACTTACCAACATAGGCACCGAGTTCTTGAAGCTTCCCCTTGATAGCAGCCTGGGAGAAAATAACAATATATTGTCAATTGCTAGTCTTAGGCCAGAAAACAACTTAACTACTAGGTACCAGTACCGGTTGAAAATGTAAAGCAGCAATCAGCAGTAGAAACAATAACAGTGTCTATTCCCCACCCCTGTTTGAGTAATAAACTGAAATATTGGACATTTAAATATCAAAATTTAGACATAACTGAAGCAGTATATGTGCGTTAGAAACCAAATTTTTCGGCCAGAAAGCTCCGATTCAAACTCCCATTCTACACACTCCCGATGTTGTGTCCCAAAGCTACAGCTCTGCAAGCTTTAATGTCAAAATGTGTTCGTTAAACTCCATATTTGGTGAGTTACAGCGCAACTAACGTTAGCTATCCTCAATTTACCACCGGTATGTAGTTAGCTAACGTTACTTCTAAACAAAAGTTCTAAATAAATACAAATTTACAAAACTCCTATTCGGCACCTCAGAACTGTTATGGACGTCCAACATGTGAGTTGCAGTACTGGGTACCTTAATAGGCATATTTATTTGGGTTGCTTGTAAATTTGTACAAATTCTCTCATGGGTTTAGCGAGCTAGCTAGAGTTAGCTACGCTAACAGGATGGCTAATAAGACGAATAGCTAGCATCGAAATGACCTCACCCGTATTTTCTTGCTTATCTCTGTACCGATCTCCATGTTTGCGTGTGCTGTACCTAATACAATAAGAGTCGTTATTAATTTAAAAAATAGGTTATTATTCACTAAACCAACACGTCCTGCCTACAAAAACACTAACGCCACTGTATGTTAAATGCTAATGCTAATAGCAAACACATTCGCAATGCAATGTGGGATGGTGGCGTTTCCGGTAGCATAAGGACGGGGCACAGCCCAACAGACTGTTTTTCAGCTTTTTTTTTAAAGACTAGCAATTTTTATTGTGGGTGAAAAAAGAAGAACAAAAATACAATAATGAGCTACCATTACTTAGGCTTCATTTTTTTTTTTTTATCCCTAAATCACTCGCGATATTATTTTCATTTGTTTCCTCTGCTCTTTATCCCGAGAGGAGGAAGTCCCGTTCTCATTATACATCAGTGAGGAAGACCCTTAATGTCCGGAATTCATTTAGCCATTTCATTGTAGTCATTGTGATCTATAGACTTGTTATATCTCGAGTGTTATCGTGTTCATTAACTGGTGATATTCATGGATTACTCATATTAATGAAGTCCGATTTAATTAACACATATTATAGTCAGTTGTTAACAGGTTATACATCTGGCTGTGTTGGCAAATTAACTATATCTCATCGGCCGAGCTGGGTGAGGTTGCCGGTTTGTCACAGTTCCGAAACGTCCAGCTCCGTCTAAAGAGCTCCAGAGTGGAGGTGTCATAATACCCATACAACCTAGCGGTCAAACAGATATGGTTACAGTCGTTTTTCTACCATCCATTTTTCCAACAGGGGATTTTAGAAACACTTAAAATAAGGTCTTTGTGTCGGGTAGTCTTTCCCTGGCATAACGTTTTGATAACCATGGAAATCTCTCTCAGATAACCATGCAAATCTCTCTCAGACAAGGTGACTTTTATCAAATATTCGTCTATGTTTACTCTCAGATTCAAGAATACTAATTAGCTTCAAAGTAGACATCGCGCATATCCCAGCAAGCTCCTGCATGTCATCTCTAGCTGACACCTTCCCCTAGCAGGTATTGTGTCCATTTAAAACTTGCACATGACAGTTCACAGAATTGTCAATTTAAAGACATACAGGACAGCCACTGTATTAATTACTACGTTTAGCTAACATTAGATAGTTAATCCAGAGAGATTCATACCTTTGCCTCGATCTGTTAGTCTCATCCAGATCATCATGGCATTTGTAGTTCTTTATGATGGCTACGTTAGCAGCTAATTAGCATGTCATTTTTTGGGGGGTAAACAGGGCAGAGAATGTTAATAAAAGTCACCATGTCCTAGAGAGATTTGCATCGTTATCAAAACGTCACGCCAGGGTAAACCATTTATTTTTTTATGTTTATTACATTTTTTAATTAAATATATTTGTTTTATTATTTGTATTTTACCCTCTTTTTCGATCATGTCTCATCGCTGTAACTCCCCAACGGGCTCGGGAGAGGCGAAGGTCGAGTCATGCATCCTCCAAAACAAAGCTCCTTATAACACCCACCCGCTTAACCTGGAAGCCAGCTGTTCCAGTGTTTGAGGAAACACTGTTCAACTGACTACCGGAGTCAGCCTGCAGGCCCGCGGACTGCCACAAGGAGTCGCTAGAGTGCGATGAGCCAAGTTTTATAACTTCTTCTTGCCCTAAACCCTCACCCCAATAATGATGATCATGACTTAATTTAAAGAAGTTGAAGAAATTTGTTAATGCTATTCCTTTTCTACATTACCGAAAAGGGTCATATTTTGACCTCAAAGACCCTGTTTATCATGAACAATGCCTGGATGGAAAAAAATGACATGAACAGATCGAACATTGTAGTATGAACAACGGCAAAGACAATCTAATTTACTACAGCACTTATTTGGGTAAAAAGGTATGCTATTTGGGCAAATGTTATGTTGACTTGACTTTCCACGTGAAACGTGTATCTAATGATTGTCAAAAAATACTTGAGTCACAAAAAAATACAGGTTAGGAGAATTAACTTAGCAGGTTAGAATAATTAGGTTAAGGTTAGGAAAAGGGTTAAGGTTAGTGCAAAAATGTTACACTTCTGACACTAATTGGTCAGAAAGCTGGACCCATTCCAGCCATGACCCTATACCCGCTACATTTTGCTTAAAAGGGAAATGTCACTATAAAAATGTAACCATTGGCCACTAGGGAGCAGACTGTGACTGTCATATATACAACGGTGTTGAATTTGTATGTTTACACAAGGCTCTATTATTATTATTATTCAACAGAACAGCACATTTCTGTCAGCTCATTTCAACAGCTCAACAGAACAGCACATTTCTGTCAGCTCACGTCAACAGCTCAACAGAACAGCACATTTCTGTCAGCTCATTTCAACAGCTCAACAGAACAGCACATTTCTGTCAGCTCACGTCAACAGCTCAACAGAACAGCACATTTCTGTCAGCTCACGTCAACAGCTCAACAGAACAGCACATTTCTGGAATTGTCATGCTGAAACAGGAAAGGGCCTTCCCCAAACTGTTGTCACAAAGTTGGAAGCACGGAATCGGTCTAGAATGTTATTGTATGCTGTAGCATTAAGATTTCCCTTCCCTGGAACTAAGTGGCCCAAACCAATGAAAAACAGCTCCAGACCATTATTCCTCCTCCACCAAACTTTACAGCCATGGAAACCCATTTCATGAAGCTCCTGATGAACAGTTCTTGTGCTGACGTTGCTTCCAGAGGCAGTTTGGAACTCGGTAGTGAGTGTTGCAACCGAAGACAGGCGATTTTTACGCGCTACACTCTTCAGCACTCGGTGGTCCCATTCTGTGAGCTTGTGTGGCCAACCACTTCACGGCTGAGCCGTTGTTGCTCCTACACATTTCCACTTCACAATAACAGCGCTTACTGTTGACTGGGGCAGATCTAGCAATTGTAGCAATTTGACAAACTGACTTGTTGGAAAGGTGGCATCCTATGATGGTACCACGTTGAAAGTCACTGAGCTCTTCAGTAGGCCATTCTACTGCCAATGTTTGTCTATGGAGATTGCATGGCTATGTGCTTGATTTTATACACCTGTCAGAAACAGATGTGACTAAAATAGCCTCATCCACTAATTTGAAGGGGTGTCCACATACTTTTGATAAACTCTCAAGAATGGGCAAGTCTTTGGTCTGGTCTGAAGTGTTTTCGTCACCACAAATATCAATCAATCAAATGTATTTATAAAGCTTTTATTACATCAGCCGATGTCACAAAGTGCTTATACAGAGACTAAAACCCCTAAAACAGCAAGCAATGAAGATGTAGAAGCACGGTGGCTAGGAAAAACCTCCCTAGAAAGGCAGGAACATAGGAAGAAACCTAGCGAGGAACCAGGCTCTGAGGGGTCAGCCAGTCCTCTACTGGCTGTATTGGGTATACCAGAGGAACCAGGCTCTGAGGGGTGGCCAGTCCTCTTCTGGCTGTATTGGGTAGACCAGAGGAACCAGGCTCTGAGGGGTGGCCAGTCCCCTACTGGCTGTACTGGGTAGACCAGAGGAACCAGGCTCTGAGGGGTGGCCAGTCCTCTACTGGCTGTACTGGGTATAGAGGAACCAGGCTCTGAGGGGTAACCAGTCCTCTTCTGTCTGTACTGGGTAGAGAGGAACCAGGCTCTGAGGGGTGACCAGTTCTCTACTGGCTGTACTGGGTAGACCAGAGGAACCAGGCTCTGAGGGGTGGCCAGTCCTCTACTGGCTGTACTGGGTAGATAGGAACCAAGCTCTGAGGGGTGGCCAGTCCTCTATTGGCTGTACTGGGTAGAGAGGAACCAGGCTCTGAGGGGTGACCAGTCCTCTACTGGCTGTACTGGGTAGAGAGGAACCAGGCTCTGAGGGGTGGCCAGTCCTCTACTGGCTGTACTGGGTAGAGTGGAACCAGGCTCTGAGGGGTGGCCAGTCCTCTTCTGGCTGTACTGGGTAGACCAGAGGAACCAGGCTCTGATGGGTGA
Source organism: Oncorhynchus mykiss (assembly GCF_057628025.1). NCBI lineage: Eukaryota > Metazoa > Chordata > Actinopteri > Salmoniformes > Salmonidae > Oncorhynchus > Oncorhynchus mykiss. The sequence continues at coordinate 90,875,502 of NC_143025.1, forward strand.
CCAGTCCTCTACTGGCTGTACTGGATAGAGAGGAACCAGGCTCTGAGGGGTGACCAGTCCTCTTCTGGCTGTACTGGCTAGAGAGGAACCAGGCTCTGAGGGGTGACCAGTCCTCTTCTGGCTGTGCCTGGTGGAAATTATAACAGTACATGGCCATTAAGGCCAGATCGTTCTTCAAGATGTTAAAACGTTCATAGAATAAAAGTCACAATGGATATAGCGGGTACGATAAGTCAGCACCTTAGGAGTAAATGTCACTTGGCTTTTCATAGCCGAGCATTCAGAGGTCAAGACAGCAGGTCCGGTAGAGAGGAAGAGAGAGAGAGAGTCGAAAACAGCATGTCTGGGACAAGGTAGCACATCCCGTGAACAGGTCAGGCTTCCATAGCCGCCGGCAGAACAGTTGAAACTGGAGCAGCAGCATGACCAGGTGGACAGGGGACAGCCAGGAGTCGTCAGGCCAGGTAGTCCTGAGGAATGGTTCTAGGGTTCAGGTCCTCCGGTAGAGGAGTGCGAATTAGAGGGAGCATACTTAAGTTCACACAGGACACTAGATAAGACAGGAGAATTTCACCAGATAGGACAGACTGACCTTAGCCCCCCCAGCACATAGGCTATTGCAGCATATATACTGGAGGCTGAGACAGGGGGGGGGGGGGACATTGGCCCCGTCCGACGATAACCCCGGACAGGGCCAACCAGGCAGGATATAACCCCTAACCAATTTGCCAAAGCACAGCCCCCACACCACTAGAGGGATATCAACAGACCATCAACAGTACCCTGAGACAAGGCTGAGCCCAAGAATATCTCCCCCCATCGCACAAGCCTGATGTGTTGCTAAACCGGACAGGATGATCACGTCAATCACTCAACCCACTCAAGTCAGTTATTTGCGAGAGAAAAAAATCCTGGCAAGACGTGATGCACCCCTCCTAGGGACTGCATGGGAGAGCACTAGCAAGCCAGTGATTCAGCCCCTGTAATAGATCAGAGGCAGTGCCTTGCCATTCACCTTCACACCCCTGGGACAGACTACACTCAATCATAGGACCTACTGAAGAGATGAGTCTTCAGTAAAGACTTAAAGGTCCAGACCGAGTCTGCGTCTCTCACATGGGTAGGCAGACCATTTAAAAAAAATGGAGCTCTATAGGAGAAAGCCCTGCCTCCAGCTGTTTGCTTAGAAATTCTAGGGACAATTAGTAGGCCTTGTGTTTTGTGACCGCAGCGTAGGTACATTATCTATGGCAGGACCAAAATCAGAGAGATAAGTAGGAGCAAGTCCCTGAAATGCTTTGCAGCTTAACAGTAAAACCTTGAAATCAGCCCAAGCCTTAAGAGGAAGCCAGAGGCTAGCACTGAATTTTTTTAAATAAAATTGTTTTTTTTTTTTTGGGGGGGGGGGGGGGGGGGGTTCTAGTCAGATATGAGTGACACAATGTGCTGAGTTTACGAATAACAAGGAATGATTAGTTGTGTAATATGACAAATCAGTCTGCCGAAGTGTTACTGTGAGCACCAGCATCCTGAGTACCACTACATTGTAGGAACTGAAGTCAATGGGGGCTGTTACAATACAACCTGGCTTTGTTTTTTTTTGTTGGTCTTTCAACACCTATTCAAATCTTACCCTACGAGGTCTGGTGTACTACTGGGTTTTACCTGACAATTAATTTCACCCACCTGGTGTCCCAGGTCTAAATCAGTCCGTGATCAGAGGGGAAGAATGAAAATCAGCAGTGAAACTGGCTTGGAGGTCCGGATGTGAGTTTGAAGGCCCTATGGCATAAGGTATGAAGCCTTTGTTGTAGAAGCAGCGTTGTACAGTAGTAGGACAGGGAATGTCAAACAGAGTCCAACTGTAGCGTTACAGCCCACCGCTTTCTCTTCAGAGGTTTATTTCACGGCTGTTTTCTGTTTTTCCTCAGGGATTAGCTTCCTGTTTTGCAGCCGCTCAATGCCACCTAACAATAACGGGAAGGATCTTGCTCTCTCCGTCTAGACAAGCGTCGGTCTAACACACTCTCTCCAGTTAGTCCATTCATGTGTCATATTGTTGTTGCCACCGTCAGCGTCTACCATATAAGACGCTGGTCCTTGTTCTGCGACTGATACACAGGGAAGGTTAATGGGTGTTATCTCAGATGTTTTAGATATCTAACCAGTAGCCGGAGCACAGAGACAATGTGAAATCTCAATTCATTTACGGTATTTTATTTTCTAAACCCATGCAGCTTATTGTGAAATCTTATCTCAGTCAGTTTGATTACAGTAACAATACATACAGTCGTATGAAACCAGTGAACTTCAATCAGATCAAACTCTATATCATCTACTGCATCTTTATGTAATACATGTATCACTAGCCACTTTAAACCATGCCACTTTGTTTACATACCCTACATTACTCATCTCATATGTAAATACTGTACTCGATACCATCTACTGCATCTTTATGTAATACATGTATCACTAGCCACTTTAAACTTTTCCACTTTGTTTACATACCCTACATTACTCATCTCATATGTATATACTGTACTTGATACCATCTACTGCATCTTGCCTATGCCGTTCTGTACCATCACTCATTCATATATCTTTATGTACATATTCTTTATCCCTTTACACTTGTGTGTAAAAGGTAGCAGTTGTGGAATTGTTAGGTTAGATTACTCGTTGGTTATTACTGCATTGTCGGAACTAGAAGCACAAGCATTTCGCTACACTCACATTAACATCTGCTAACCATGTGTATGTGACAAATAAATTAAATTCGATTTTGATTTGATTTGAACTTAAAACAATGTTCATCAGGACAATGTGTTTCTCGGTTGTTTATTGTGGTTATGAACACTAGAGTCCTTCGCTTCAGATTGGGGGTGGGGGGGGGGGGGTGTAAGTGCTTGGTCAAAGGCACAACGGTAGACAATGGCATCTAGGATTTGATACCACCAACCCTTCGGTTGCCAGTTCACTTCCTGACAGATTTTTCCCGTCGGACCAGGTATTTGAACTGTCAACCCTCCGGTTGCTGGCTCGCCTCTTAACTTTTAGGATACCTGCCACCCCTGACGAGGAACCTTCTAGAACCACCAGGAAATTGGTGGTTCTAGAACCACCTGTAACAGGAAATTGGTGGTTCTAGGACCACCTGCAACAGGAAATTGGTGATTTTAGAACTATCTGCAAGAGGAAATTGGTGTTTCTAGGACCACCTACAACAGGAAATTGGTGGTTCTAGAACTACCCGCAACAGGAAATGTACATTTCTAAGATTGAAGAAAGTATCGCCAAGAGAAAGTTAGTTGAAAAATCTATGGTGGCGGTTTGTATGAGGCTTTCCTGTAATGCCCAGTAATGGATAACAAAATCTTTGGTTATATCACATGATCTGGGTTACAATCTGTAGCCACATACAGCAGTGGTGCCTGGGTAAAATCGCTGGGGAAGCCATGCCAGAAAAGAAAAACATATTACAATCTATGTGTTGTTTGCTCATTAACCACAAGTTCAAATCCCTATCCATTGTTAATTTAGGAAAGGGACCATTTTAGCTAGCTAGCCGCCAGAGGACAACGACACAACGAGATGCAACAATTCACGTTTTTTTCTGTCAATGACATTTGGCTTCTGATGTGATGTGATTGCTGTGAAGTCAAATCCAATGTCACGCCCTGACCTTTAAATTCTCTATTTGGTAGGTCAGGGTGTGACTAGGGTGGGAAATCTATGTTTTCTATTTCTTTGTTGTTTTTGCCTGAGTATGGTTCCCAATCAGAGGCAGCTGTCTATCGTTGTCTCTGATTGGGGATCATATATAGGTTGTCATTTTCCGTTTGGGTTTTGTGGGGAGTAATTTTCTGTTTATCTGTTTTGTTACCTGACAGAACTGTGCGCGTTTGTTTTTTTCTACTTTGTTATTTTGTTGCGGTGTTCAGTTTATTAAAAAAATCATGAACGCCTACCACGCTGCACCTTGGTCTCCTTCTTCAACCCCACGAGAGTCGTTACATCCAAACTGACTTCACTTGACATTTTTTGGGGTGCGCATCATTCACAGTCGAGCTCACTCAGTTTAGCTCAATGCTGATGGGCTATTATTGTATACTTTTTTTGTAATCAAGGGAGGCCAAATGCTTGCTGGCTTCATTTGCATTCAATGCTACGGGCGGCAACAATATCATACTCGTTGTGACCAGACAACATCAGATATAGTAAGACAGAGGGTTCATTGCTTCGCTCGCTCGAATGCTTTCTCCGGCGAGATACATTCAGCCACTTGTGAATTGAAGGAAAATTATGAAACACAGTGAGACGAAATATAAATAAAATTTAAAAAATACAAAATTCTTAGTACATTTTTTGGGGAAGCATCCATGAATCCATGAATACTGGCCACGTTGTCTTGTGCTGTCAAACATATCAATAATTTGAATGGGGGGGTTAGGAGCCCCTTATAGGTCAAGTGAATTAAGACATCCAAGTCATAGAGAATCAGGTGAACCTAAGCCATTTTTCTGTTTGGATCTGGCACAACCAGGGAATGAAGATGCCAGTACACCACTTCACTACAGAAACCAGGGAATGAAGATGCCAGTACAGCACTTCACTATAGAAACCAGGGAATGAAGATGCCAGTACACCTCTTCACTACAGAAACCAGGGAATGAAGATGCCAGTGCAGCACTTCACTACAGAAACCAGGGAATGAAGATGCCAGTACACCACTTCACTATAGAAACCAGGGAATGAAGATGCCAGTACAGCACTTCACTACAGAAAACAGGGAATGAAGATGCCAGTACACCACTTCACTACAGAAACCAGGGAATGAAGATGCCAGTGCAGCACTTCACTACAGAAACCAGGGAATGAAGATGCCAGTACAGCTCTTCACTACAGAAACCAGGGAATGAAGATGTCAGTGCAGCTCTTCACTACAGAAACCAGGGAATGAAGATGCCAGTACAGCACTTCACTATAGAAACCAGGGAATGAAGATGCCAGTACACCACTTCACTACAGAAACCAGAGAATGAAGATGCCAGTGCAGCACTTCACTACAGAAACCAGGGAATGAAGATGCCAGTACAGCACTTCACTACAGAAACCAGGGAATGAAGATGCCAGTACAGCACTTCACTACAGAAACCAGGGAATGAAGATGCCAGTACAGCACTTCACTACAGAAACCAGAGAATGAAGATGCCAGTACAGCACTTCACTACAGAAACCAGGGAATGAAGATGCCAGTACAGCTCTTCACTACAGAAACCAGGGAATGAAGATGCCAGTACAGCACTTCACTACAGAAACCAGGGAATGAAGATGCCAGTACACCACTTCACTACAGAAAACAGGGAATGAAGATGCCAGTACACCACTTCACTACAGAAACCAGGGAATGAAGATGCCAGTACACCACTTCACTACAGAAACCAGGGAATGAAGATGTCAGTGCAGCACTTCACTACAGAAACCAGGGAATGAAGATGCCAGTACACCACTTCACTACAGAAAACAGGGAATGAAGATGCCAGTACAGCACTTCACTACAGAAAACAGGGAATGAAGATGCCAGTACACCACTTCACTACAGAAACCAGGGAATGAAGATGCCAGTACAGCACTTCACTACAGAAACCAGGGAATGAAGATGCCAGTACACCACTTCACTACAGAAACCAGGGAATGAAGATGCCAGTACAGCACTTCACTACAGAAACCAGGGAATGAAGATGCCAGTACACCACTTCACTACAGAAACCAGGGAATGAAGATGCCAGTACACCACTTCACTACAGAAACCAGGGAATGAAGATGCCAGTACAGCACTTCACTACAGAAAACAGGGAATGAAGATGCCAGTACAGCTCTTCACTACAGAAAACAGGGAATGAAGATGCCAGTACACCACTTCACTACAGAAAACAGGGAATGAAGATGCCAGTACAGCACTTCACTACAGAAAACAGGGAATGAAGATGCCAGTGGACCTCTTCACTATAGAAACCTCTTCACTATCTCTGCCTCTGTCACGGAGTGAAGACGTTTAGGGACCGGGGAGAAAATGCAATAACAACAAAAAAAAACTGGAAAGATTTTCCGTGCAAAATTTGATTGACCAGTTGTAAGGAAATAGAAAGCTGTGAAAACGATCCAACATGTTTCTGATAAGACTTCAGTCCAGCTTGGATGCATATTTTACGTGGTTGAAATACTATCAGCTGTTATGATGCTGATAAAGAAAGCACCTTTACAGACGTTCCCTAACTGCACATTCATTCTCTCAAGATGCTGAAATAAATAAATCGTATTTCTCCATTCCTGTTTACAACTCATTTTCTATTCAACTCGTCTTTCATTCATACAATATTTACTGATCCTAAATCATAGCCGCGGGATGTAGGGGCACTTAAGGTGCTCCAGCACCCCCTGAAAAAATCATACGCTACTTTTGACCACACTGGCCCATGGAGTGGTAATCTAATCTGAATACGAACTCAATAATACCACATGATATCCTACAGCTTTCCCTGGCCAATGATTCATTGTCTTTTCGAGGTGTTGATATATTTAAAGTATCCTCAGCGCTACTCAAATGACCCCTCTCTGATTTAGATCACTCTTATTTAAGCAGCATCTGGCTTGGACCGTGCCTCCATCTGCAAAAACATTGTGTGTGTGTGTGTGTGGTGTCACAGGTCTTTACAGTAAATCTTTCACCAACATCACAGTCACACCGTCATCAATCCCTCAGGAGAGTCTGCAGTGTTTTCACTGCCTTTTCTCTCTCTCACACACACACACACACACACACACACACGCACAAACGCACGCACGCACACGCACGCACGAACGCACACACACACACACACACACACACACACACACACACACACACACACACACACACACACACACAGACACACAGACACACTCTCTCTCTCTCTCTCCGATCGCCTCTGTCAGCTGAAACCGAGCCTCAGCTGAGGATGTTTCTGACAATTCAATCATGACAGTAGATTTTCCTCCCGTATTGTGCATGACCCAATGACGCCTGCCTTTTCTGGACCATGTACCCTGTCAATGGAAGTGATACTCTGCAGTCGGACTGGCAGGTTCATGTTTATGTGAGAAGAACCGTTTCTTTTGCTGTCCGCCCTTGACTCACAAACAACGCTCTAGCTCTAGCCCCTCGGTCAATCACACGGGCTAATGGTTGCTATCGGCGAATGCAGAAGAAGCAGACGAATCCAATGCAAAGTCTGTAGTTGAAACAGACAATGTTTAAGAAGCGCTAACCGGTGTGATGATGGGAAGCAAGAGGAGCATCCAGTTAATGACAAAAAATACGAGTGCAAAAAGTTGTACACAATGGTCAGTTGTTGTCTAACGAGTACGAAAAATGTTTAACTCAATTTTAAGAATTTGGGCATTACATAGGCCAGAAGTATTTGTATAAACTCTGAAAGTTCAAGGGGTTTTGGGAAGAGCATTCTACATTTCGAAGAAACACTGACGTCGAATGTGTGTGAGGTAATTTTGACTTGGATGTCGACTGAGGACAGCCCTGTTTGGGACCTGGAACCCGTGAAGGGTTAAAACTAGCAAACTATTAATTGGTTTACATTTGTTCAGCGAGGCATCTGTTCCTTAGGTTACTAAAACAGACTGTTGTTGTTGTACTCCCCCATTTGCGAAACAACATATTCAGTCTGGTCTAACCACATTATATTTTCATTAACCTGGCAGAGAGATGACACACTTCTGATTTACAGCTGGTCCTCCTGCTGCTGCCAAACCCTGGGGGAGAAACGCGTGTGTGTTGGATCACCTTACGCCTTTAACCCTCCAGTCAGGACAAATCAGCAGATGATGGATGGTTCACGGCCTTGGTGTGAACACTGTGTTAACTAGTATATAGACGATGGATGGTTTACGACCTTGGTGTGAACACTGTGTTACCTAGTATATAGACCATGGATGGTTCATGGCTTCATGACCTTGGTGTGAACACAGTGTTACCTAGTATATAGACCATGGATGGTTCACGTTATTCCAGTGTCTTTACTGCCGTCAGGACAGCTTTGTTCAGAGAGTTGGAAAGAAACAGTTGCGTCTTGTAGAAATCAGAGAGTCGAGAGCGTCCGTTCTCTTAGAACCCATGTGCCTCCTTTCAAGATGAGGAGCAGCTTCGTATAACAGACACACGTTAGTGCGATTTGTTTTTTAATATAAAAATCATTAAAAAAAATGTTTTATTGAACAAATAGTTGCAAAAAAACTGATTTTTAATCAGGTCTGCCATAACAATATCCCCTGGCTCAAGATCGTCAAGTAAGTCACTCTGTTCTTCCAGCTGTTTGCTTACTTACTCTGTCACCCCACGCTACACAAAGAAATGACACGCAACCTTGCAGAGTAATACCTATTAGAAATGTTGCTGTGTTGTTGTGCTTGTAGTTAGACCATGTTCGTGCTCTGGCCAGTAGGTTACATGATCTCTCTGTAAAGCCTTGACATTCTAGCTCTCATAATTTTGTGTTTTTTTTGGCTTCTCATTGAGGAAACTCAGCCAGCAGTACACGACGGAGACCCACATCCTGCTGATTGTCGTAACTTGAAAACCCAAATTATTTGATTTGATTCAGAGTCTAAAAGGCAAGGTCTTGAAGAGAGAGGCTTTAGTCGAAGTCTCATCAGAGACATGATAAACTGTTGACATTTTCCCCCAGCACTGACTTATGCGTCTGAGATGCATGCACCTAACGCAATGTCAACAACTGCATCAAAACACGGGCGTTTTGGGAGGCCAGTATAGGGGGGCTGATCTACCCCCAAACTCAGAGCGTTATAGTGAACAGTTCTTCCTCCATCTCACTAATGGCAGTGCTGGTCAGGTCTGTCTGGCATGCGATGCTGACAGATATACCCATGGACAGCAATATAACATATACAGTTGTCTTAATATAAGGCAAGGCATAATATGCAGTATAACTCTGACTACACATCTACCACACTGGTGACCAACTACTCTATTGGACAAGTAAATAACAGTTAAACCTGAAATAACAGCCTTGTCAGAGAACCATGTTAAACCTGAAATAACAGCCTTGTCAGAGAACCATGTTAAACCTGAAATAACAGCCTACTCAGAGAACCATGTTAAACCTGAAATAACAGCCTTGTCAGAGAACCATGTTAAACCTGAAATAACAGCCTTGTCAGAGAACCATGTTAAACCTGAAATAACAGCCTTGTCAGAGAACCATGTTAAACCTGAAATAACAGCCTTGTCAGAGAACCATGTTAAACCTGAAATAACAGCCTACTCAGAGAACCATGTTAAACCTGAAATAACAGCCTTGTCAGAGAACCATATTAAACCTGAAATAACAGCCTACTCAGAGAACCATGTTAAACCTGAAATAACAGCCTTGTCAGAGAACCATGTTAAACCTGAAATAACAGCCTTGTCAGAGAACCATGTTAAACCTGAAATAACAGCCTTGTCAGAGAACCATGTTAAACCTGAAATAACAGCCTTGTCAGAGAACCGTGTTAAACCTGAAATAACAGCCTTGTCAGAGAACCATGTTAAACCTGAAATAACAGCCTTGTCAGAGAACCATGTTAAACCTGAAATAACAGCCTACTCAGAGAACCATGTTAAACCTGAAATAACAGCCTTGTCAGAGAACCATGTTAAACCTGAAATAACAGCCTTGTCAGAGAACCATGTTAAACCTGAAATAACAGCCTTGTCAGAGAACCATATTAAACCTGAAATAACAGCCTTGTCAGAGAACCATGTTAAACCTGAAATAACAGCCTACTCAGAGAACCATGTTAAACCTGAAATAACAGCCTTGTCAGAGAACCATATTAAACCTGAAATAACAGCCTACTCAGAGAACCATGTTAAACCTGAAATAACAGCCTTGTCAGAGAACCATGTTAAACCTGAAATAACAGCCTTGTCAGAGAACCATGTTAAACCTGAAATAACAGCCTTGTCAGAGAACCATGTTAAACCTGAAATAACAGCCTTGTCAGAGAACCGTGTTAAACCTGAAATAACAGCCTTGTCAGAGAACCATGTTAAACCTGAAATAACAGCCTTGTCAGAGAACCATGTTAAACCTGAAATAACAGCCTACTCAGAGAACCATGTTAAACCTGAAATAACAGCCTACTCAGAGAACCATGTTAAACCTGAAATAACAGCCTAATCAGAGAACCATGTTAAACCTGAAATAACAGCCTACTCAGAGAACCATGTTAAACCTGAAATAACAGCCTACTCAGAGAACCATGTTAAACCTGAAATAACAGCCTTGTCAGAGAACCATGTTAAACCTGAAATAACAGCCTTGTCAGAGAACCATGTTAAACCTGAAATAACAGCCTACTCAGAGAACCATGTTAAACCTGAAATAACAGCCTTGTCAGAGAACCATGTTAAACCTGAAATAACAGCCTTGTCAGAGAACCATGTTAAACCTGAAATAACAGCCTTGTCAGAGAACCATGTTAAACCTGAAATAACAGCCTTGTCAGAGAACCATGTTAAACCTGAAATAACAGCCTACTCAGAGAACCATGTTAAACCTGAAATAACAGCCTTGTCAGAGAACCATGTTAAACCTGAAATAACAGCCTAATCAGAGAACCATGTTAAACCTGAAATAACAGCCTACTCAGAGAACCATGTTAAACCTGAAATAACAGCCTTGTCAGAGAACCATGTTAAACCTGAAATAACAGCCTTGTCAGAGAACCATGTTAAACCTGAAATAACAGCCTTGTCAGAGAACCATGTTAAACCTGAAATAACAGCCTTGTCAGAGAACCATGTTAAACCTGAAATAACAGCCTACTCAGAGAACCATGTTAAACCTGAAATAACAGCCTTGTCAGAGAACCATGTTAAACCTGAAATAACAGCCTTGTCAGAGAACCATGTTAAACCTGAAATAACAGCCTTGTCAGAGAACCATGTTAAACCTGAAATAACAGCCTTGTCAGAGAACCATGTTAAACCTGAAATAACAGCCTTGTCAGAGAACCATGTTAAACCTGAAATAACAGCCTACTCAGAGAACCATGTTAAACCTGAAATAACAGCCTTGTCAGAGAACCATGTTAAACCTGAAATAACAGCCTTGTCAGAGAACCATGTTAAACCTGAAATAACAGCCTTGTCAGAGAACCATGTTAAACCTGAAATAACAGCCTACTCAGAGAACCATGTTAAACCTGAAATAACAGCCTTGTCAGAGAACCATGTTAAACCTGAAATAACAGCCTACTCAGAGAACCATGTTAAACCTGAAATAACAGCCTACTCAGAGAACCATGTTAAACCTGAAATAACAGCCTTGTCAGAGAACCATGTTAAACCTGAAATAACAGCCTACTCAGAGAACCATGTTAAACCTGAAATAACAGCCTTGTCAGAGAACCATGTTAAACCTGAAATAACAGCCTACTCAGAGAACCATGTTAAACCTGAAATAACAGCCTACTTAGAGAACAATGTTAAACCTGAAATAACAGCCTTGTCGGAGAACCATGTTAAACCTGAAATAACAGCCTACTCAGAGAACCATGTTAAACCTGAAATAACAGCCTTGTCAGAGAACCATGTTAAACCTGAAATAACAGCCTTGTCAGAGAACCATGTTAAACCTGAAATAACAGCCTTGTCAGAGAACCATATTAAACCTGAAATAACAGCCTTGTCAGAGAACCATGTTAAACCTGAAATAACAGCCTACTCAGAGAACCATGTTAAACCTGAAATAACAGCCTTGTCAGAGAACCATATTAAACCTGAAATAACAGCCTACTCAGAGAACCATGTTAAACCTGAAATAACAGCCTTGTCAGAGAACCATGTTAAACCTGAAATAACAGCCTTGTCAGAGAACCATGTTAAACCTGAAATAACAGCCTTGTCAGAGAACCATGTTAAACCTGAAATAACAGCCTTGTCAGAGAACCGTGTTAAACCTGAAATAACAGCCTTGTCAGAGAACCATGTTAAACCTGAAATAACAGCCTTGTCAGAGAACCATGTTAAACCTGAAATAACAGCCTACTCAGAGAACCATGTTAAACCTGAAATAACAGCCTTGTCAGAGAACCATGTTAAACCTGAAATAACAGCCTTGTCAGAGAACCATGTTAAACCTGAAATAACAGCCTTGTCAGAGAACCATATTAAACCTGAAATAACAGCCTTGTCAGAGAACCATGTTAAACCTGAAATAACAGCCTACTCAGAGAACCATGTTAAACCTGAAATAACAGCCTTGTCAGAGAACCATATTAAACCTGAAATAACAGCCTACTCAGAGAACCATGTTAAACCTGAAATAACAGCCTTGTCAGAGAACCATGTTAAACCTGAAATAACAGCCTTGTCAGAGAACCATGTTAAACCTGAAATAACAGCCTTGTCAGAGAACCATGCTAAACCTGAAATAACAGCCTTGTCAGAGAACCGTGTTAAACCTGAAATAACAGCCTTGTCAGAGAACCATGTTAAACCTGAAATAACAGCCTTGTCAGAGAACCATGTTAAACCTGAAATAACAGCCTACTCAGAGAACCATGTTAAACCTGAAATAACAGCCTACTCAGAGAACCATGTTAAACCTGAAATAACAGCCTAATCAGAGAACCATGTTAAACCTGAAATAACAGCCTACTCAGAGAACCATGTTAAACCTGAAATAACAGCCTACTCAGAGAACCATGTTAAACCTGAAATAACAGCCTTGTCAGAGAACCATGTTAAACCTGAAATAACAGCCTTGTCAGAGAACCATGTTAAACCTGAAATAACAGCCTACTCAGAGAACCATGTTAAACCTGAAATAACAGCCTTGTCAGAGAACCATGTTAAACCTGAAATAACAGCCTTGTCAGAGAACCATGTTAAACCTGAAATAACAGCCTTGTCAGAGAACCATGTTAAACCTGAAATAACAGCCTTGTCAGAGAACCATGTTAAACCTGAAATAACAGCCTACTCAGAGAACCATGTTAAACCTGAAATAACAGCCTTGTCAGAGAACCATGTTAAACCTGAAATAACAGCCTAATCAGAGAACCATGTTAAACCTGAAATAACAGCCTACTCAGAGAACCATGTTAAACCTGAAATAACAGCCTTGTCAGAGAACCATGTTAAACCTGAAATAACAGCCTTGTCAGAGAACCATGTTAAACCTGAAATAACAGCCTTGTCAGAGAACCATGTTAAACCTGAAATAACAGCCTTGTCAGAGAACCATGTTAAACCTGAAATAACAGCCTACTCAGAGAACCATGTTAAACCTGAAATAACAGCCTTGTCAGAGAACCATGTTAAACCTGAAATAACAGCCTTGTCAGAGAACCATGTTAAACCTGAAATAACAGCCTTGTCAGAGAACCATGTTAAACCTGAAATAACAGCCTTGTCAGAGAACCATGTTAAACCTGAAATAACAGCCTTGTCAGAGAACCATGTTAAACCTGAAATAACAGCCTACTCAGAGAACCATGTTAAACCTGAAATAACAGCCTTGTCAGAGAACCATGTTAAACCTGAAATAACAGCCTTGTCAGAGAACCATGTTAAACCTGAAATAACAGCCTTGTCAGAGAACCATGTTAAACCTGAAATAACAGCCTACTCAGAGAACCATGTTAAACCTGAAATAACAGCCTTGTCAGAGAACCATGTTAAACCTGAAATAACAGCCTACTCAGAGAACCATGTTAAACCTGAAATAACAGCCTACTCAGAGAACCATGTTAAACCTGAAATAACAGCCTTGTCAGAGAACCATGTTAAACCTGAAATAACAGCCTACTCAGAGAACCATGTTAAACCTGAAATAACAGCCTTGTCAGAGAACCATGTTAAACCTGAAATAACAGCCTACTCAGAGAACCATGTTAAACCTGAAATAACAGCCTACTTAGAGAACAATGTTAAACCTGAAATAACAGCCTTGTCGGAGAACCATGTTAAACCTGAAATAACAGCCTACTCAGAGAACCATGTTAAACCTGAAATAACAGCCTTGTCGGAGAACCATGTTAAAACATACATGAAAAAATCTCTGCTGCTCGTATCTAAGACTTTTGTGTCAGAGACACTGGCTGCCTGTTCCTCATGCAGCTCCACCCTCTGCAATTCTCCTCCCTCTGCTAGCTACACTGTGGCGCGACCACGACTAGCTGAGTGACTAGCTGCCCTCTCGCTCCTCCTCGGTTGTATGCAGTGCTTGACTTGGGCAGGAGCTCACTGGAGCTGAGTACCAGCACCTCAACTTTGCTACTGTTAGAGCTCCTGTTCCTCTTATAGAATATTAGCTCAACAGTATTGTGGCACTCTTGCCCCTGAATGGGGCGGCAGGGTAGCCTAGTGGTTAGAGCGTTGGATTAGTAACCGGAAGGCTGCAAGTTCAAATCCCCGAGCTGTCGTTCTCCCCCTGAACAGGCAGTTAACCCACTGTTCCTAGGCAGTCATGAAAAATAAGAATTTGTTCTTAACTGACTTGACTAGTTAAATAAAGGTAAAAAAATATGAATAGTACTGGCACCTATTTCAGTCCAAATCAAACACTGGTCGTATGTTTAAACTTCATCTGGCCGAGATGAATCGTGGGGGATGTCACTCTCCTTCCAAAAGGTTTATCTCAGGCAGCCTGTTGTTCAAATAAAACTTAATTCTCTGGAACATGGTGAACACAACTAACCTGGTTAGCTATTGCTAACGTTAGCTAACTATCCAATCAAAGATGATGTACATCTGATCCAACACTCCCTCTCATTAGTTATTATTACCATAAGTAAATCATAAGTAAGCAGGACTAACATCAAGTTAGCTAGCTAACATCAAGTTTCATGAAGTGGTCAGCATATACACAAGTGTTGGGAGACACTGCGCCCTTGATGCTGAGGGTGAGATTTGATAGCAATTTCTTACGACAAGTTTAGTACCTGTCAGAGACTATGCCACCCCTGTTGCTCACTACACTCGGGATCCGGTTAGAGCGGTTTGAACAACCAAACACAGAACGTCTTCTTGGTTGTTTTCTATGCGCTTAGATGGTCAGTGCCAACTACCAGACCCCCAGCAGGCAAATCGAACGCTCTGCAACGTATTGTGAAGTTTAAAAAAAATAAAGACCTATATAGAATAGTCTGGCCTCTCTGACAGGTACTATGGTAAATAGAGAACAGTCTGGCATCTCTGACAGGTACTATGGTATATAGAGAACAGTCTGGCCTCTCTGACAGGTACTATGGTAAATAGAGAACAGTCTGTCCTCTCTAACAGGTACTATGGTATATAGAGAACAGTCTGGCCTCTCTGACAGGTACTATTGTATATAGAGAACAGTCTGGCCTCTCTGACAGGTACTATGGTAAATAGAGAACAGTCTGTCCTCTCTAACAGGTACTATGGTATATAGAGAACAGTCTGGCCTCTCTGACAGGTACTATGGTAAATAGAGAACAGTCTGTCCTCTCTAACAGGTACTATGGTAAATAGAGAACAGTCTGTCCTATCTAACAGGTACTATGGTATATAGAGAACAGTCTGGCCTCTCTGACAGGTACTATGGTAAATAGAGAACAGTCTGTCCTATCTAACAGGTACTATGGTAAATAGAGAACAGTCTGTCCTATCTAACAGGTACTATGGTATATAGAGAACAGTCTGGCATCTCTGACAGGTACTATGGTATATAGAGAACAGTCTGGCCTCTCTGACAGGTACTATGGTAAATAGAGAACAGTCTGTCCTCTCTAACAGGTACTATGGTATATAGAGAACAGTCTGGCCTCTCTGACAGGTACTATTGTAAATAGAGAACAGCCTGAACTCTCTGACAGGGATTTGAAGAATCCAAGGGCCAGCTGCTTCCTCCTGACAGGGTTGATGTAACTCAGACTGGTATCTTATCACTGGGATAGATCTGACGTTCAGAAAGATGGATCTTAAATGAGACCCCAAATGGCACCCTATTCCCTTTACAGTGCACTGCTTTTGACCAGAAAAGTAGCACACTATGTAGGGAATTTTGCGGCCGTTCAGGACACATGCATCCAGTCATTGCTAAATGCTCCTGTGGTTGATTAAATGCACCGTTTTGACCCAAAATGGCTGACGATTTAAAGCTTTGCTTTTCTTTCTGCACCTGCTAGTAACTGTATATGCCTCTCTGGCGTATGGATCCATTACTTCTGAAGAAACTGACCTTGCTATTCTGCAAGAAAGCAGTGTCATCACTGCAGCTGTCTACCGTGACCCCTTCTAAACATAGTCCAAAATGGAACCCTAGTCCCTATTTAGTGCTCGGGTGACAGTTAGTGCACTACATACCATACTTACGTGCCGATACCTTATGTATTGCGATTCTCACGGTTCTACATGTTTTTGCGATTCGATACCGTGATTTTTTATTGAGATTCGATGTTCTAAACATACTGCTCACCATATATCTGCCGCAGAGAGACGAGAGAGACGAGAGAGACGAGAGAGACAAGAGAGACAAGAGAGACAAGAGAGACAAGAGAGACGAGAGAGACAAGAGAGACGAGAGAGACGAGAGAGACAAGAGGGACAAGAGAGACAAGAGAGACAAGAGAGACAAGAGAGACAAGAGAGACGAGAGAGACGAGAGAGACAAGAGGGACAAGAGGGACGAGAGAGACGAGAGAGACGAGAGAGACGAGAGAGACGAGAGAGACAAGAGGGACAAGAGAGACGAGAGAGACGAGAGAGACGAGAGAGACAAGAGAGACAAGAGGGACAAGAGAGACGAGAGAGACGAGAGAGACGAGAGAGACAAGAGAGACAAGAGGGACAAGAGAGACGAGAGAGACGAGAGAGACGAGAGAGACGAGAGAGACGAGAGAGACGAGAGAGACGAGAGAGACGAGAGGGACGAGAGAGACGAGAGAGACGAGAGAGACGAGAGAGACGAGAGAGACGAGAGAGACAAGAGAGACGAGAGAGACGAGAGAGACGAGAGAGACGAGAGAGACAAGAGAGACAAGAGGGACAAGAGAGACGAGAGAGACGAGAGAGACGAGAGAGACGAGAGAGACGAGAGAGACGAGAGAGACAAGAGAGACAAGAGGGACGAGAGAGACGAGAGAGACGAGAGAGACGAGAGAGACAAGAGAGACAAGAGGGACAAGAGAGACGAGAGAGACGAGAGAGACGAGAGAGACGAGAGAGACGAGAGAGACGAGAGAGACGAGAGAGACAAGAGGGACGAGAGAGACGAGAGAGACGAGAGAGACGAGAGAGACGAGAGAGACGAGAGAGACGAGAGAGACGAGAGAGACGAGAGAGACGAGAGAGACGAGAGAGACAAGAGAGACAAGAGGGACGAGAGAGACAAGAGAGACGAGAGAGACGAGAGAGACGAGAGAGACGAGAGAGACGAGAGAGACGAGAGAGACGAGAGAGACGAGAGAGACGAGAGAGACGAGAGAGACAAGAGGGACGAGAGAGACGAGAGAGACGAGAGAGACGAGAGAGACGAGAGAGACGAGAGAGACAAGAGAGACGAGAGAGACGAGAGAGACGAGAGAGACAAGAGGGACAAGAGAGACAAGAGAGACGAGAGAGACGAGAGAGACGAGAGAGACGAGAGAGACGAGAGAGACGAGAGAGACGAGAGGGACGAGAGAGACGAGAGAGACGAGAGAGACGAGAGAGACGAGAGAGACGAGAGAGACGAGAGGGACAAGAGAGACAAGAGAGACGAGAGAGACGAGAGAGACGAGAGAGACGAGAGAGACGAGAGAGACAAGAGAGACGAGAGAGTCTAAGTTTCGTTCGGTCATGGAAATAAAAGCACTGAAAACATGTTGGCTCACTATTTAAGAAGAAGATGGAGAACAAACTATGAAGGGGGAAGGGGAAAGGGGAAAGGGGGATACCTAGTCCAACTGAATGTATTCAACTGAAATGTGTCTTGCACATTTAACCCAACCCCTCTGAATCAAAGATGTGCAGGGGGGCTGCCTTAATCGACATCCATGTCTTTGGTGCCCGGGGAACAGTGGGTTAACTACCTTTGCTCAGGGGCAGAACAACATATTTTTACCTTGTGAGCTCAGGGGATTCGATCCAGCAACCTTTTGGTTACTAGTCCAACGATCTAACCGCGAGAAGGAAAGATACTGGAGTTTTGGTGTAGGTACAGCCAAGTAGCCCAAGATAATATTGCGATATTGTCAATACGATACGATATAGTGTCAGAAATATTATCCCGATATGTTAGTATATCTTTATTTAAAAAATGTGTATCACCTCTATCTATCTTGGGAATAGGGTGCCATTTGGGACAACAAGCCAAAAAAGTCCACTACCTGCAATGCAGAATAGCTTTACAGGTAAAACCTCTATGGCTTGATATAAATCATATTCTGGTCAGTGCCAACTTCTGGATAACACCTTGGTTAATGTTTATAGTAAACTTCTGGATAACACCTTGGTTAATGTTTATAGTAAACTTCTGGATAACACCTTGGTTAATGTTTATAGTAAATTATGACATTTATCTCAGTGTGTCCCAGATGTCCTCTTATTCCCTATGTAGTGCCATAGGTCTCTGGTCTACAGTAGTGTACTATATAGGGAAAGGGGTGTGATTTGGGACGTATCCCTGAATTCTGATCCTGAAATGTCTTTGTGTGCTTCTTACTCTTTATTTCTCCTATTGAAACCCGATCTGTGGTGGTGAACTGACCAGTATCAACCTGAAACCAGTTCTGTGGTGGTGAACTGACTAGTATCAACCTGAAACTGGTTATGTGGTGGTGAACTGACTGGTATCAACCTGAAACCGGTCTGTGGTGGTGAACTGACCAGTATCAACCTGAAACCAGTTCTGTGGTGGTGAACTGACCAGTATCAACCTGAAACCAGTTCTGTGGTGGTGAACTGACTAGTATCAACCTGAAACCAGTTCTGTGGTGGTGAACTGTGGTGGTGAACTGACCATCATCCTGTCCCCCCCTAGCTAACACAACGTGTCATTGGAACACAGGAGTGATGGTTGCTGACAATGGGCCTCTGTACGCCTATGTAGATATTCCATTAAAAAGCAGCCGTTTTCAGCTACAATGGTCATTTACAACATTAACAATGTCTACACTGTATTTCTGATCAATTTGATGTTATTTTAAATGCTTAAATGTTATTTTTGCTTTTCTTTAAAAAACGTGGACATTTCTAAGAGACCCCAAACTTCTGAACGGCAGTGTCGATGTTCCAAAGGCCTGCATCAGTGGCTTGTAGGTTCTGATTGGAAGCCAGGGGATTCTAGAGTTGTTTATGTTAATTACAGTCAATTACAGTGAGACCGGCAGTTATTTTGCTTTGCAATTCACCAGCTGACACCATTTCATGACCGGCACAGCCCTAGTCTGGATTCATATACTTTCTAACCAAATGGCACCCTATTCTCTTTATAGTGCACTACTTTTAACCAGAGCCCCATAGGTATATGTAGAGAATAGGGTTCCACACTTTGTCTTCCTGATTTGTGAATCGAGTCACGTATCGTCCATTTTCATTTATAGTAATCTCCTTATAATGGGAGAAAAAAAAAAAAAAAAAGATTATGAGAGAGCATGTTGTGTTGTAGTACCTCTGTAATTACAGACAGACACAGGCACAGACACACAAACTACTATTCCCCCCCAGAGCTGGTTTATCAGTAATGCCGATTATACTAATCTCCTTCACTGAGCGGTAAGATATGAATGTCATTTGTCAGTCTTCTAATTAGTGTCATGCTGTGCTGGTTGAATATACTGTATTATAAAATCAATCCCTGTGTGAATATCTAAGCCTAGCTTCTTTCTTCGCTTCTTTTGTCAGTCTTGTGGTAAAGAAGGTAGAAAGCCCCGGTTGTGGTATTCATTGGCTGACATTTGGAAGTGCGTCCTGACCCGAGCATTGGTTTATGTGCCCACTTCCTGGTCTCCATGAGGAAATCTTTGTTATTTATTACCACGGCTTCATTATTTATGATTGATCTGTCGTAGGAGTCGTAGAATCACTGACAGATTGATATTTTCCAATAATGTTAAAGTGTTAAATGGAAGTGAAGGGAGGGATGGTTGGTTGAGTATGTCACCTTCAGACCTGACCTAAAAAAACACTCTTGACTCTTTAGGCCTGTAAATCTCCAGAGACGTCTTCTGGCCCAGTCTTCCTCCTCAAGATCCATTTCTTTACCTTGTGTAGAGAGCGGCCAAACTCCCTCAAACTCCCATCACTGCGAGAGTGAGTCTAGCACAGAAGCAAGTGAGGCAAAAAAAAAAATCATCACCATTAGACAAATACAGAAATCTGACCTGGAACAATCTTTCTACTTCGGTCTGTAAATCTACCTGAGGGAGACATCTCTTGGCCAAGCCAGAGCCTATTATTGACCAATACAACAACAAAAAAATTATCTCCAGACTTAACCTGCGACACTATGACTGTCTATAAGCTGACCAGAGATGCATTTCCGGGCCCTATCGCCTTCCACTTCCTCCATCTGTGTAGAGAGCTGCTAAACTCCCTTCGCAGGAAACATTTACTCAGATGCAGATTGTGATAAATCTCTGACTGCCTGGGACATTGCTCCGGGGGGAGGGTGGTGTGGGGGGGGGGGGGAGCTGGCAGAGCAGGAGGAACTAGAAAGAGTTGCATTATCAGACAAGTTCCCGAAACCCACTAATAATTGTCAAGCACAATCGCCAGTAATCTCTTTGATTTCAACGATTTGCCACCCCTTTTAACATGCTCATCGTGTCTCCATTACCTCATGTTCTGCCCCCTCTGACCTTGTCTGTCGTACGGGCTAGCACAGTCTTAACCAACACAACAACACGTGCTGAAGACACGTTTGTACACAATTTATCATGTAATTTATGACTTTACAAAGGCGCCACATTTGTCAGACACCAAATCCACTTTTGATGGCTGTCGATGTTTCACCATCGGAGCCTTTCGTCCTATTGAATGTAAAAGAAAGGCCCTTTTGTGTGGCGGTAAAACCACTCTCATCTTTACCGGTAGAGACGGCAACACGACTTAAACATGTGAACGTACAGATCAAATCAAATTGTATTAGTCACGTGATGCCGAATACAACAGGTGTTGGTTGACCTTACAGTGAAATGCTTTACTTACGAGCCCCTTAACCAACAAGGCAGTTAATTATATTTTTTTACCAGATAAGAATAAGTGATAAAAGTAACAAGTAATTAAAGAGCAGCAGTAAAATAACAATAGTGAGATTATATACAGGGGGGTACCGATACATTGTCAGTGTGCAGGGGCACTGGTTAGTTGAGGTGGTATTTACATGTAGGTAGAGTTATTAAAGTGACTATGCATAAATTACAACAGAGATTAGTAGTGGTGTAAATAGGGGGGGGGGGGGGGATGCAAATAGTCTGGGTAGCCATTTGACTAGATGTTCAGGAGTCTCATGGCTTGGTGGGGTAGAAGCTGTTTAGAAGCCTCTTGGACATAGACTTGGTGCTCCGGTTCCACTTGTTGTGCGGTAAAAGAGAGAACAGTCTACGACTGGGGTGGCTGGAGTCTTTGACAATTTTTAGTGCCTTCCTCTGACACTGCCTGGTATAGAGGTCATGGATGGCAGGAAGCTTGGCCCCAGTGATGTACTGGGCCTTTCGCACTACCCTCTGTAGTTCCTTGCGGTCGGAGGCTGAGCAGTTGCCATACCAGGCAGTGAAGCAACCATGCTCTTAATGGTGCAGCTGTAGAACCTTTTGAGGATCTGAGGACCCATGCTAAATCTTTTCAGTCTCCTGAGGGGGAATAGGTTTTGTCGTGCTCTCTTCACGATTGTCTTGGTGTGCTTGGACCATGTTAGTTTGCTGGTGATGTGGACACCAAGGAACTTGAAGCTCTGAACCTGCTCCACTGCAGCCCCGTCGATGAGAATGGGGGCATGCTCGGTCTTCTTTTTCTTGTAGTCCACTATCATCTCCTTTGTCTTAATAGGTTATGTGTTTGTAGATGGACTGAGGTGAATGAAGCTACTGCAGCCAAGGCAATAATGGCTGGGGTCATTTAGTTTTTAAGCAGGAATGACACCAATCCCTGTTTTGGTCTAGTTCCCCTGGGACTGTTTCCAAATGCTAATGTTTTAGCATTTGTGGCACAAATCCCATTCAAATCATGGGACTGATAGTAGCATTTTTCACACATCATATCCAAATCCTCCAAAATTATTATCAAATTGATTGTGAGGCTCACCAAAGACACATGATGATGAAGATGATGGTAAAAACATTATTAATATCGGGATTTGTGTCAAAATGCTAAAATGTTAGCATTTGGAAACATTGCCAGCGAATTGCTGTCATACCTTATACATACACTGCTTACTGGGTAAGGAAACCAATTTAATTTGGAACTGTCCCTTTAATAACCAGATGTGTTTGTGATTTTTACTCTGTGTAGACAAAGATGTTCTATTATATTAACAAGATAGTCAAGTAATCACTCTAACAATGGAAATGCATGTCCTCAAATGTGGAAGGTAGGAGGGAGGAGGTGAGATCAGGTGGGGACCATTCTAGTCAATAAGAGGGCAGATAAGTGTGTGAACAACAAGCCATAAAGGACTTTTGGTTGTTTCTGTAGACTACTTAAACATGTTTATTTAACTAGGCAAGTCAGTTAAGAACAAATTCTTATTTTCAATGATGGCCTAGTGGGTTAACTGCCTTGTTCAGGTGCAGAATGACAGATTTGTACCTTGTCAGCTCGGGGATTTGAACTCGCAACCTTTCGGTTACTAGTCCAACGCTCTAACCACTAGGCTACCCTGACGCCCCCTGACGTCCTGCTACCTGTCTCTCCTTAACTTGTTGACGGGCTCACTGCTTGCTTTTACAGCCCTAGCTAGCCAGTTGGTCATCTCCTTCTGTATGTACAGTCAGGATCCATTCAGTGATTCCTCCTCGTTCTCTCCGTTTGCCAATACTGGTGTGGGACACCGGTGTGTGTTACTTGTGTGTCTACCATTTCACGGGCTGTGCTTGTTTTCGGGAGGCGGGGAGCGGGCTGTATTTGCTAACCGACTTACGCTTATAGCACACTTGTAGGAAATTCCTGTCAAGAAGAGAGACACGGAAGCCCAGCTAGCCTAGCTAGCCTGTAGTATCAAATGGAGAACCATAACAAACATTTTCAATGCTGCAAGAGCTGTGTTCATTTTGCTCTTAACCAGGATAATGTGGACCATCTAGATATTCAATAGGACAACTGTTTGCTTGCAGAGAACTAAAGAGGTGAAGTGGTTACTCTTAGCAAACAAGTAGCGATCTTACACAAGCTACTGGGGAATCCACGTCTGTCTACTTTCTCTTTCTGGACGACCATTCTGACCTGACGGTAGCGTCGCTGTGTCGTCTCTCCATAACCGACGGGCTCTGCAGGAATCACTCCCTGAAGGGGTCTCCTCTCTCTCCCATGGAAAGTAGGACGTTAGTAGGATGTTTCTGGATGACTTAGTGGATGTTTCTGACATTTACCCAACCAGCCATGGAGGCATGTCACTCGCCATGGAAGTCGAAAGCATTGGCGAAACACTTCAAACGGCTTTGCCGCCCAGGATCCAGGAGTTCTAGCCCCCACCCCATCCCTTGGTGCTTCAAGATCGGAGCCGGCAGTTCTGACTGCCTCTCTGGTGGCTTCTACGGTAAATTAGGCTTTGTTGGTTATGGGAGGCTCGAACAGGGTGTCGAGAGTTGTAGGCATGCGAGATTCCACCTCTCGCGTGCGAGGCGTAGGAATGAGTGGATTTCTTCCATCTTGCCGGCTGTCTTAGGCAACTTTATGGTAAGAAAAGTTTTGGTTTCTGGAGCAAAAACCCTGTGCTACCCCATTGTTAAATTACAGGATATTAGCAGGCTGCTAGCCACCGTTCTACATCAGTACACAGAGATTGATGCTGTTGTATTCCATGTGGGATTTAACGATGTTAGGAATGGTAGGTCTGAAAGGCTGAAACAGGATTTTAAAGAATTGATTGGGTCTCTGTTAGTGCGTTTTTGTGGTGTCTATCCTTTCTGGACCCGTAACCTCGCCGGGTCGTGGTAGGAAATGTTTTAACATGCTACTAGCAACTCACAACTGGTTATGTGACTACAAGATTATTCTCAAATTGATTAAATATTAGTTTTTCTCATCAATCTACACACAATACCCCACAATGACAGAGCAAAAACAGGTTTTTAGAAAATGTTGCACATTTATTCAATTTTTTTTTAACAGAAAAACCTTATTTACATAAGTATTCAGACCCTTTGCTATGAGACTCCAAAATTGAGCTCAGTTGCATCCTGTTTCCGTTGATCACCCTTGAGATATTTCTACAACTTGATGCAGTCTACCTGTGGTAAATTGATTGGACATGATTTGGAAAGGCACAATCCTGCCTTTGTAATGTTCCCCAGTTGACAGTGGACGTCAGAGCCAAAACCAAGCCATGAGTTCAAAGGTATTGTCCGTAGAGCTCCGAGACTGGATGGTATCGAGGCACAGATCTGGGGAAGGGTACCAAACAATATCTGCAGCATGGAAGCCCCCCAAGAACACAGTGGTCTCCATCATTCTTAAATGGAAGAAGTTTGGAACCAGCAAGGCTCTTCCTAGATCTGGCCGCCCAGCCAAACTGAGCAATCGGGGGAGAAGGGTCTTGGTCAGGGAGGTGACCAAGATCCCACTGGTCACTCTGACAGAGCTCCAGAGTTCCTCTGTGGGGATGGGAGAATCTTCCAGAAGAATGACCATCTCTGCAGCACTCCACCAATCAGGCCTTTATGGTACTGGCCAGATGGAAGCCACTCCTCAGTAAAAGGAACATGACAGCCCGCTTGGATTTTGCTAAAAGACTCTCAGACCATGAGAAACAAGATTCTCTGGTCTGATGAAACCAAGATTGACCTTTTTGGCCAGAATGCAAAGCGTCACATCTGGAGGAAACCAGGCACCATCCCTATGGTGAAGAATGGTGGTGGCAGCATCATTCTGTGGGGATGTTTTTCAGCGGCGGGGACAGGAAGACGCGTCAGGATCGAGGGAAAGATGAATGGAGCAAAGTACAGAAATATCTTGATGAAAACCTGCTCCAGATTGCTCAGGACCTCAGACTGGGGTGAATATTCACCTTCCAACAGGACAATGACCCTAAGCACACAGCCAAGACAACACAAGAGTGGCTTTGTCTCTGAATGTCCTTGAGTGTCCCAGCCAGAGCCCACACTTGAACCCAATCTAACCTCTCTGTAGAGATCTGAAAATAACTGTGCAGCAACTCTCCCCATCCAACCTGACAGAGCTTGAGAGGAGAATGGGAGAAACTCCCCAAATACAGGTGTGCCAAGCTTGTAGTGTCATACTCAAGAAGATTCAAGGCTGTAATCGCTGCCAATGGTGCTTTAACAAATTACTGAGTAAATGATCTGAATACTTATGTAAATGTCATGTTTTTTTTTAATAGATTTGCTAACAATTCTAAAAAAACAGTTTTTGCTTTGTCATTATGGGGTATTATGTGTATATTGATGAGGAACACAAACAATTGAATCCATTTTAGAATAAGGCTATAATCTAACAAAATGTGGAAAAATACTTTCCGAATGCACTGTATGTAAACATCTTAGCATCTCTGTCCCTAACATGTGGGAGCTGTTGGTTAAACAAGTGGCCAAAAAGACAAACAGATTTATTGCTGCGGCAGAGGCTGTTGGTTTTATTTCGGACTATTTTTAAACCCTTTCGGGTAGCTGAACTGGTTGTGTTAGGAGATCTAAAGCTTGATTGGCTTACACATGCCTCAGATCCCAGTGCTAGAGGCTTCACTACAGACCCTGGTTGGATCCCGTTCCCAGTGCTAGAGGCGTCACTACAGACCCTGGTTGGATCCCGTTCCCAGTGCTAGAGGCGTCACTACAGACCCTGGTTGGATCCCGTTCCCAGTGCTAGAGGCGTCACTACAGACCCTGGTTGGATCCCGTTCCCAGTGCTAGAGGCGTCACTACAGACCCTGGTTGGATCCTGTTCCCAGTGCTAGAGGCGTCACTACCGACCCTGGTTGGATCCCGTTCCCAGTGCTAGAGGCGTCACTACAGACCCTGGTTGGATCCCGTTCCCAGTGCTAGAGGCGTCACTACAGGCCCTGGTTGGATCCAGGGTGAAGGAGGAATAATGGTCTGGGGTTGTTTGTCATGGTTCGGGCTAGTCCCCTTAGTTCCAGTGAAGGGAAATCTTAACACTACAGCATACAATTAAATTCTAGACAATTCTGTGCTTTCAACTTTGTGGCAACAGTTTGGGGAAGGCCCTTTTCTGTTTCATCATGACAATGCTCCCGTGCACAAAGCGAGGTCCATACAGAAATGAGTTGTCGAGATCAGTGTGGAAGAACTTGACTGGACGATACATAGTCCTGACCTCAACCCCATCGAACACCTTTGGGATAAATTTGAATGCCGTCTGCGAGCTATGTCTAATCGCCCAACATCATTGCCCGACCTCACTTGTGGCTGAACGGAAGTCCCGCAGCAATGTTCCAACATCTAGTGGAAAGCCTTCCCAGAAGAGTGGAGGCTGTTATAGCAGCAATGTTCCAACATCTAGTGGCAAGCCTTCCCAGAAGAGTGGAGGCTGTTATAGCAGCAATGTTCCATCTAGTGGAAAGCCTTCCCAGAAGAGTGGAGGCTGTTATAGCAGCAAAGGGGGAGGGACCAACTCCATATTAATGTCCATGATTTTGGAATGAGATGTTCAACGAGTAGGTGTCCACATACTTTTGGCGCAGCGGTCTAAGGCACTGCATCTCAGTGCTAGAGGCATCACTACAGACCCTGGTTCAATTCCAGGCTGTATCACAACCGGCCGTGATTGGGAGTCCTATAGAGCGGCGCACAATTGGCCCAGCGACGTCTGGGTTAGGATTTGGGCTGGGTAGGCCATCATTGTAAATAAAACATTGTTCTTAACTGACTTGCCTAGTTAAATAAAGGCTAAATAAAAAAATAAAAAATAAAAAATGTAGTGTATTGTGCAGGGCTCTGTAAAAGAGACCCTAGTCTCAGTATGACTTCTCTGTCAATTAAAATAAATAAATAATAGTAATAATAATAATAATATAATACTACTACTACTACTACTACAAATAATAACAGTAATATTAATATAATAATAATAGCAATAATATAATAGTAACATAATAGTAATAATAATATAATAGTAATAATAATATAATAGTAATAATAATATAATAGTAATAATAATATAATAGTAATAATAATATAATAGTAATAATAATATAATAGTAATAATAATATAATAGTAATAATAATATAATAGTAATAATAATATAATAGTAATATAATAGTAATATAATAGTAATATAATAGTAATATAATAGTAATATAATAGTAATAATAATATAATAGTAATAATAATATAATAGTAATATAATAGTAATATAATAGTAATATAATAGTAATATAATAGTAATAATAATATAATAGTAATATAATAGTAATAATAATATAATAGTAATAATAATATAATAGTAATACAAATATAGTAATAATAATAATAATAATAATAATATAATAGTAATAATAATAATAGAATAATCGCAATATAATAATAATAATCATAACATAATAACAATAATAATGTAATAGAAAGAATAATATAATAATAATAATGCAATAATATAACAATATATGTAATAATAATATAATAATATAACAATATATGTAATAATAATATAATAATAATATAGTAATAATATAATAATAATGATATATTAGTAATAATAATAATAATAATATAATGGTAATGATAATACAAATGTGCCATTATAGGGATAGCATGGACAGCGCCATCGAGGCAATATCTAATAATATTAATAATCTAATCTGTTAGTAGTTAGTTGGAGTTATTGCACCCGTTACTGAGATGGTTGTTCCAGTTGAGATGATTTAGGTAGTCTCACTAATCAATCCTCCCTACCCTGGCAGTCATTCTGAATGCAGGTTGCGGGTGATTAAACAATCAAATTGTTGAATATCCTCACTCTGGCTGAGTTCCAATAGGAATTACACATCACTTTGCAAGCCAGCATACTGTGACTTGCAGGCCAGATGTTGCCTGTAAACCAGGAGTTTCCAAACCCCAATGTGTTACCGTATAACTAGGCCTCATGATATTATTTAGTATATTGTCATAAAGAGTTCAACTTTAAAGGCTTATAAGGCTGGTGGAGCTATTCATAGAACCCTTCTCAAAGATTAAAGGGTTCTCAGCGGAAGTAGAGGGTTCTAGGATAAACCCTTCAAAGATTACAGGGTTCTAAGTAGAACCTTGGTAGGTGGTTCTAGGTAGAATCATTTACAGGGGCTTGTATGGACCAGTGGTATTCGTGGCAGAGGTTTTAAGCTGTTCTAGGATCAGACAGAGGTTAGAGGTCAGATACCGTCCAAACAATTGACAATTCAGTGGGTAAAAGTGAAATTATAGGTTAGGGCTGCCGAGTGTGAACCTTGACCTTCGAACTTTGAACCTTGTCCTTTTAGGACGTCTGTCTGCCGGCATCATTATTAACACCCTTACCCACAATTCCATTCAACCCCTCCGGCCTTCCACCTGGCCCCCCACCTAACCCCTGACCATGAAAGTGTGTATGTGTTAGTGTGTGCGTGCGTGCGTGTGTGCGTTGGTTTGGGGTTGGTTAGGTAGTCTCAGATTTAACTACGTCTCTCCACACTTGTGTTTCCCTGCCCCCTAACAGCCTCTGGATACAATTAGCAGTCTCAAATGCAGTGTGAACAAAGAGCAGGTTTAGGTTTCCAGATTAATAACATGTGTATGGAGGGACTGCACGGCTAGCTGTATCGCTATATACACTCGGGAAAAAATAGTTAAAAAAGGGTTCTTCGGCTGTCCCAACAGGAGAACTATTTTTGGTTCCAGGTAGAACACTTTTGGGTTCCATGTAGAACCCTCTGCGGAAAAGATTCTACATGGAACCCAAAAGGGTTCTACCTTGAAGAAAAATTGAATCTTCAAAGGGTTGTCCAATGGGGACAGCCCCAGAATCCTTTTGGGTTCTAGATAGTAGTTTTTTTTTTTTTTTTACAAGAGTGTACTAGTCCTGTGTGTCTATGAGTCTTTGTGTTTCTGTGTAGACAGTCTCTACCAACGCTGGTGTTATCACAGGAACAAAACTCCTGGACACACTACATCTGACTGGGAGGAAAAGTGAGGGGGCTGGAGGGGGCTGGTGGATGGCTGGAGGAGGCTGGAGGAGGAGTAGGACGGTGGAGGAAACAGGCTCAAAACTCAAAATGGGAAAACAGGCTGCCTAAGTATGGCTCTCAATCAGAGACAACGAATAGACAGCTGCCTCTGATTGAGAACCGTACCAGGCCAAACACATAGAAAAAGAAAACCTAGAGCTACAACATAGAATACCCACCCACATCACACCCTGACCAAATTAAAAATAGAAACATACAAAGCAATCTACGGTCAGGGCGTGACAGTTCCATTAGCCACCACATATCATTATCTTCTGGGATTCATCTTTCCCTCGTTGATTTGTAGGCAGAGCCATAATGAGTCCATACAGTATATTGTTGCCTATAGATTGGACTATACTGTATATATTCCTAGCTGTGTTCTTGGGGTGATTCCTCCATCAGTGGTCACATGTAATCATAATCACAAGCCCAGCATGTCCAATGGCACTGAGACAGAAATAGTTTCTAGCTCATTTGATTACTGATAAAAACAAAAAACAAACTGGTGATCATTTGGCTAATTTGTTTACTGCCTTTGAAACCCTGCTATAATTGCCTAATGTTATTAATACCATAATACAGACTGTTAATTCACTGTCGTTCACAGCAACCGCTTGTGTCTTATTGTTTTGATGTACAATGGGTGCAGTGTTTGTGTACAGCTGTGTGTCTACACGCCTGTGTGTGTACATGCCCTGGTTGAGCTTTAGGCATAGATTCTATGAAGTTAACAAGGCATATATGTTAAACCTAATTTATGCAACAAAAAAATGGTTTATTTGACCTAGGGGTGTGTGTGTGTGTGTGTCTGTGTGTGTGTGTCAGAAACATCCTCAGCTGAGGCTTGGTTTCAGCTGACAGAGGCTATCAGAGAGAGAGAGAGAGAGAGAGAGAGAGAGAGAGAGAGAGAGAGAGTGTGTGTGTGTGTGTGTGTGTGTGTGTTTGTGTGTGTGTGTGTGTGTGTGTGGGTGTGTGTGGGTGTGGGTGTGTGTGTGTGTGTGTGTGGGTGTGTGTGTGTGTACCCAGGCTGTTCCATGGGAAACCTAATAACCCCAGTACCTTTAATGACCCTGCTACTACAACAGTGGGGTCCCAGAGCTGATGTGTTATATAACAGTGGGGTTCCAGAGCTGTTGTGTTACATAACAATTGGGTTATATAACAATGTGGTCACAGTCCCAGAGCTGATGTGTTATATAACAGTGGGGTTCCAGAGCTGTTGTGTTATATAAAAGTGGGGTTCCAGAGCTGTTGTGTTATATAAAAGTGGGGTCCCAGAGCTGTTGTGTTACATAACAATTGGGTTATATAACAATGTGGTCACAGTCCCAGAGCTGATGTGTTATATAACAGTGGGGTTCCAGAGCTGTTGTGTTATATAAAAGTGGGGTCCCAGAGCTGTTGTGTTACATAACAATTGGGTTATATAACAATGTGGTCACAGTCCCAGAGCTGTTGTGTCATATAACAGTGGGGTCCCAGAGCTGTTGTGTCATATAACTGTGGGGTCCCAGAGCTGTTATGTTATATAACAGTGGGGTCCCAGAGCTGTTGTGTTATATAACAGTGGGGTCCCAGAGCTGTTGTGTCATAACAAGTGGCAACGAAATGAACTTTTTGTCCTGAATCACGCAGTACCACTCTTCTTATTTTCAGGGCATGGTGGTGGCTACATCATGTTATGGGTATGCTTGTCATCGGCAAGAACTAGGGTGTTATTGGGGGGGATTAAAAAAAAGGGGAATACCTATGTAAATTATATACGTCTGTATTACATTTTTAATACATTTGCAAATATTTCTAAAAACATGTTTTCACTTTGTCATTATAGGGTATTGTGTGTAGATGGGTGAGAGAAAAACAATATATTTAAACCGTTCAGAATTCAGGTTGTAACACAACAAAATGTGCAATAAGGCAAGGTGTATGATTAATTTCTGACAGGACTGCTGAGTGGAGAGTCCAAGGCAACACAACACTCTCTCTGGCTGACAGACCTGCTTGCACATCCCATGGCAACAAAGCAAGAACAGACCCCATCGACCAATCAGCACCCTCGATAGGTGACAGACCTGGTCAGGTCTTCCTCTCGCTATCTGTCGCTATGGTTGCTAATGGGGTTTTGTTTTAAAGAGTGCGGAGTGGTGGCGAGAGAAGAGAGAAGGAGGTAGGGAGAGAAAGAGCGAGAGGGAGAGACAAAGAGAAGAGGCGGAGAGAGAAAGTGAGATGGAAAGAGCAAGAGAGAGAAGAGACTGACCATTCAGCAGTGAGAGACTGTAACCCCAACTCCCTCAGGGGGGATAGATTAAAAAATCTAACACTCAAAGTGTTTCTGTAATCGTGTCCGACACAACACTTCATAACTTTCACATTGTTCATATTTGAAGACAGTCAATATCTGTGATCATCGTTATGTATCTTGTGGCTATTAAGTCATTAAGTCATGTATATCCAGTTATGTGAAAGTAATGATTGTAGGCAGAGGATGTTGTATATTTCTGACAGAACGGGAGAGCATCTGTGGTCGTGAGAGTCTGTCCTGTCTGTCTGTCTGTCTGTCTGTCTGTCTGTCTGTCTGTCTGTCTGTCTGTCCTATCTGTCTGTC
>NC_143025.1:90912500-90972500 GCF_057628025.1 Oncorhynchus mykiss
TCAAACGTTCTGTTTTGTTTCATTGCTAAAATAACTGCACGGGCCTACAGTCTAGGCCTGATTACGCAACCATTTAGATCAGTTTGTAATTGCTGCCAATTTTACGTTCAGCAAGCAAGAGAAATGTGCATCTCTCATCCAATAGGCTGTTAGTAGGCTAAATAAAAAAGGTCCATCTCTCATCCAATAGGCTGTTAGTAGACTAAATAAAAAGGTCCATCTCTCATCCAATAGGCTGTTAGTAGGCTAAATAAAAAGGTCCATCTCTCATCCAATAGGCTGTTAGTAGACTAAATAAAAAGGTCCATCTCTCATCCAATAGGCTGTTAGTAGGCTAAATAAAAAGGTCCATCTCTCATCCAATAGGCTGTTAGTAGGCTAAATAAAAGGTCCATCTCTCATCCAATAGGCTGTTAGTAGGCTAAATAAAAAGGTAAATCTCTCATCCAATAGGCTGTTAGTAGGCTAAATAAAAAAGGTCCATCTCTCTCTCTTGAGGTAGATATGTACATGAAGGCAGGGTAAAGTGACTAGGCATCAGAATATATAATAATAAGAGTAAAATCAAGAACAGTGTAGCAGCAGCATATGATTAGTGTAAAAGTGTGGTGGTGGTCAGGCCTACCACCGTCATTTCATCAGGAAACTAGATGATGGAGTTGGAGACGTGGGTGACCAGGAGTACAGGGGGGACTAAGCACACACCCCTGAGGGGCCCCCATGTTGAGTGTCAGTGTGGCAGAGGTGTTGTTGCCTACCCACACCACATGGGGACGGCCCGTCGGGATGTCCAGGATCCAGTTGTAGAGGGAGAGGTTCAGTCCCAGTGTCCCCGGCTTGGTGATGAGCTTAGAGGGAGGGGACTATGATGTTGAACGCTGAGCTGTAGTCAATGAACAGCTCTCTCTCATAGTTGCGTCATCTGTGGATGTGCTGCGGCGGTATGGGAATTGGAGTGTGTCCAGCGTGTCTGGGATGATAGTGTTTATGTTTGTCATGACCAGTCTTTCAAAGCACTTCATAATTACAGATGTGAGTGCTAAAGGGCGATAGTCATTTAGGCTGGTTACCTTGGAGCTCTTGGGAACAGGGACAATGGTGGTCAGCTTGAAACATGTTTGGATTACAGACTGGGACAAGGAGAGATTGAAAATGTGAAGACACTTGCCAGCTGGTTTGCGTGTGCTTTGAGATGTGTGTGTGTGTAACAATCTAACTTCTATAATTCTCCCATGGCCAGCCATTCTTCACCATTCTCCAATGTGTGTGTGTGTATATGGTTATTTATATAGATTGGTGCCAGCAGCTGGTTGTCATTACTCATGCTTGTGTGTGTGTGTGTGTGTGTGTGTGTGTGTGTGTGTGTGTGTGTGTGTGTGTGTGTGTGTGTGTGTGTGTGTGTGTGTGTGTGTGTGTGTGTGTGTGTGTGTGTGTGTGTGTGTTTGTGTGTGCGTGTGTGTGTACATATGATTATTTATATAGCTTGGCGTCAGCAGCTGGTTGTCGTTGCTCATGTTTGAAGTTTTATGTTCTTAACTCTGAGCCTGAGCCTGAGCCTGAGCCTGAGCCAGAGGAACAATCATAATCATCACTTTCAACCAGTGTTTGCAGTTTAGACGTTTCTATTTGGTGCCCTTTCAGACTGGAGAGGAGGTCTGTTGTGTCAAGACACTGAAAAGGACATGTTAACTTGCATCATTACAGTATTTTATGGCCATAGCATGAAACAGGTGAATTACTATCGGGACCCAAATGAATAAATCAAAGATTATCCCGCTTCTATATTGTAACTGTACACCTCTGATTGTAAATCCACACCTAGGGCTGTGGCGGTCATGATATTTTGTCAGTCGGTGATTGTCAAGCGAACAACTGCTTGTCTCACGGGTAATTGACCGTTAATTAACATAAACACATTTAGCATCTCCTGGCTTCCATGCATAGCCACTGATGCAGACCTTTACATTTCAAAAAGTCTAATAAATCCATTGTAATATAGTCTTAGTCTACACCGTCACAATAAATCCATTGTAATATAGTCTACACCGTCACAATAAATCCATTGTAATATAGTCTTAGTCTACACCGTCACAATAAATCCATTGTAATATAGTCTACACCGTCACAATAAATCCATTATTTATTTTAGACAGGTCTAAAGAAACATGGTGCTGATCTAGCTGTGGGCTACACTAGTTCATTTAGCAGACAAGATTTGCTTAGTATATGTTTATTTTAGAGTTATTTACACAACTTTTTTTTATTTTTTGCGCAGGCTGCACACACTTCATCAGTCTCTCATTCACAATTTGACAAGCAATTGATAATTCCTTAAATTTCCCAGTGGTATCCCCCTTGTGTGGCCGTAATGCACCCCCCCCCCCCCCCTAAAAAAAATACATGCCTTTTGCGGCCAGTAGCCATTGGGCCCTTGGGCTGAATATAATCATTATAATTCCCTTCTCCTGGCTGAAGCACCTCTCACTCACTTGGCTCTCTTGGATATCTCAATTCTTATTAGCCAATGGCCCGTCACATGATCAGGCCCTTCTCACATGTCAGTTCCGAAGTAGGCTACAAGTGAAGACAGACACATCAGCGACGCAACTGTGTGCTTACTTTTAATCGAATTCCGAGGCGCGCATCGAAGATGTTGGAAGAATTTACTTTTCATCAGCTGACAAGATGAGTTGTAGGCCTAACGAACAGCAAAAAAACTAGCCTATGTCAATCTACTATCCCCCATAGTACAAAAGTTGACATATTCTATTGGTGCGAGAAATAAATATTCCAAACATAGTCTCGGACAGTTGTGGGATGCGATAGATCCCAAATGAATACCACCACTAGCATCAATACATATTTTAAAAGCAATGAGGCCGATGCAATAGATCAGAACATTTAGCTTAAAATGTTGATAAACTATCTGTCTATTTCTTCACATTATAAGCGCAGCAATGAGCACACGACAGTTGGCCATAAGAGCGAATGTTCCAAAATGCTATCAATTAGTGGGAAAACACCATTCTCAAAAGTGACCGCAAATGCAATTATGCATGTAAAGCTTTTATTATAAAGGTGCATTTTTATGGTGAAAATGATCTTCTCCAAACTTGAAACTCATTTGCCACCTATGTATATGCCAGTTAGGCTCTACACCGGTTGTAAAGCAAATGAATGTGCTTAATTGTAAGAACTTATTTGGCCACTTATTTGTGATTGTGATACAAACCTTATTAAAACAAATAGGACTATGGGCCAGGCTACATGAGGTGCGATACTAACCTTATAGGACTATGGGCTAGGCTACATGTGGTGTGATACTAACCTTATTAAAACGTATAGGACTAGGCTACATGAGGTGTGATACTAACCTTATTAAAACATATAGGACTATGGGCTAGGCTACATGAGGTGTGATACTAACCTAATAGGACTATGGGCTAGGCTACATGAGGTGTGATACTAACCTTATAGGACTATGGGCTAGGCTACATGAGGTGTGATACTAACCTTATTAAAACATATAGGACTAGGCTACATGAGGTGTGATACTAACCTTATTAAAACATATAGGACTATGGGCTAGGCTACATGAGGTGTGATACTAACCTTATTAAAACATATAGGACTATGGGCTAGGCTACATGAGGTGTGATACTAACCTTATTAAAACGTATAGGACTATGGGCTAGGCTACATGAGGTGTGATACTAACCTTATTAAAACATATAGGACTATGGGCTAGACTACATGAGGTGTGATACTAACCTTATTAAAACATATAGGCCTATGGGCTAGGCTACATGAGGTGTGATACTAACCTTATTAAAACATATAGGACTATGGGCTAGGCTACATGAGGTGTGATACTAACCTTATTAAAACATATAGGACTATGGGCTAGACTACATGAGGTGTGATACTAACCTTATAGGACTATGGGCTAGGCTACATGAGGTGTGATACTAACCTTATTAAAACATATAGGACTATGGGCTAGACTACATGAGGTGTGATACTAACCTTATAGGACTATGGGCCAGGCTACATGAGGTGTGATACTAACCTTATTAAAACGTATAGGACTATGGGCTAGGCTACATGAGGTGTGATACTAACCTTATTAAAACATATAGGACTATGGGCTAGACTACATGAGGTGTGATACTAACCTTATAGGACTATGGGCTAGGCTACATGAGGTGTGATACTAACCTCATTAAAACATATAGGCCTATGGGCTAGGCTACATGAGGTGTGATACTAACCTTATTAAAACGTATAGGACTATGGGCTAGGCTACATGAGGTGTGATACTAACCTTATTAAAACATATAGGACTATGGGCTAGACTACATGAGGTGTGATACTAACCTTATTAAAACATATAGGACTATGGGCTAGACTACATGAGGTGTGATACTAACCTTATCAAAGTTTCCTGCCTTACTGCACACAAGCTGGACATCATTCACAAGTGATAGGCTAATATTGTCACCCATCACACTATTCATGATTTAATCGTGTCTTTACAAATACTAAATAATACATACAGAACCAGTCAACAGTTTCGAAGCACCTACTCATTCCAAGGTTTTGCTTTATTTAGACTGTTTTCTACATTGTATAATAGTAGTGAAGATATCAAAACTATGAAATAACACATATGGAATCATGTAGTAACCAAAAAAGTGTTAAACAAATCAACATTTATTTTATATTTGAGATTATTCAAAGAAGCCACCCATTGCCTTGATGACAGCGTTGCACACTGTTGGTCTTCCATTAACCAGTTTCACCTGGAATGCTTTTCCAACAGTTTTGAAGTTCCCACATATGCTGAGCACATGTTGGCTGCTTTTCTTTCACTCTGTGGTCCAACTCATCCCATTATGGAGGACAGGACATCTGATGCAGCACTACATCACTCTCCGTCTTGGTCAAATAGCCCTTACACAGCTTGGAAGTGTGTCAAATAAAATAAAATGTTATTGGTCACATGCACATGGTTAGTAGATGTTAATGTGAGTGTAGCGAAATACCTGTGCTTTTAGTTCTGACAGTGCAGTAATATCTAACAAGTAATCTAAAAATTCCACAACAACTACCTAATACACACAAATCTAAAGGGATGGAATAGGAATATGTACATATAAATATATGGATGAGCGATGACTGAGCAGCATAGGCAAGATGCAATAAATTGTATCAAATACAGTGTATACATATGAGATGACATGATATGATAAGATATGTAAACATTATTAAAGTGGTAAATGATTCGAGTTTTTATGTGGGCAGCAGCCTTTCTGTGTTAGTGATGGCTGTTTAACAGTCTCATGGCCTTGAGATAGAAGCCGTTTTTTCAGTCTCTCGGTCCCCGCTTTGATGCACCTGTACTGACTTGGCCTGGATGGTAGTGGGGTGAACAGGCAGTGGCTCGGGTGGTTGTTGTCCTTGATGATCTTTTTGGCCTTCCTGTGACATCGGGTGATGTAGGTGTCCTGGAGGGCAGGTAGTTTGCCTCCGGTGATGTGTTGTGCAGACCGCACCACCCTCTGGAGAGCCCTGCGGTTGAGTGTGGTGCCGTTGCTGTACCAGGCGGTGATACAGCCCGACAGGATGCTCTCAATTGTGCATCTGTAAAAGTTTGTGAGGGTTTTAGGTGACATGCCAAATTTCTTCAGCCTCCTGAGGTTGAATAGGCGCTGTTGCTCCTTCTTCACCACACTGTCTGTGTGGCTGTACCATTTCAGTTTGTCTGTGCTGTGTACCCCGAGGAACTTGAAACATTCCACTTTCTCCACTACTGTCCCATCGATGTGGATAGGGAGGTGCTCCCTCTGCTGTTTCCTGAAGTCCACGATCATCTCCTTTGTTTTGTTGATGTTGAGTGAGAGGTTGTTTTCCTGACACCACACTCTGAGGGCCCTCACCTCCTCCCTGTAGGCTGTCTCGTCGTTGTTGGTAATCATCCCAGGACTGTTGTGTCATCTGCAAACTTGATGATTGAGTTGGAGGCGTGCATGGCCACTCAGTCATGGGTGAACAGGGAGTATAGGAGAGGGCTGAGCATGCACCCCTGAGGGGCACCGGTGCTGAGGGTGTTGTTGCCTACCCTAACCACTTGGGGGGCGGCCCGTCAGGAAGTCCAGGATCCAGTTGCAGAGGGAGTTGTTTAGTCCCGGGGTCCTTAGCTTATCGATGAGCTTTGAGGGCAATATGGTGTTGAACGCTGAGCTGTAGTCAATGAACATCATTCTCACATAGGTGTCCCTTTTGTCCAGGTAGGAAAGGGCAGTGTGGAGTGCGATTGCGATTGCGCCATCTGTGGATCTGTTGGGGCGGTATGTGAATCAGTTTCTGGGATGATGCTGTTGATGTGAGCCATGACCAGCCTTTCGAAGCACTTCATTGCTACAGACGTGAGTGCCACGGGGCAGTAGTCATTTAGGCAGGTTACCTTCGCTTTTTTGGGCACCTCCAATAGACTGAAACTGAGCTTATTGCTTTGTTCAAGGGGACCACTGCCAGGTCGGATGACCAGCAGACCAGGGATTAAAATTGTAGTTTTATTTTTTCCCCAAATACTTTAGCTGTGCTTGATTGTGCTTGCCTGGAACAATGGAACCAATTAAACTCTACCTCCACCTTCTCTCCCTTTGTGCTGTTGTCTGTGCCCAATAATGTTTGTACCATGTTTTGTGCTGCTACCATGTTGTGTTGCTACCATGTGGTTGTTATGTTGTCTTGCTACCATGTTGTGTTGTCATGTGTTGCTGCCTTGCTATGTTGTTGTCTTAGGTCTCTCTTTATGTAGTGTTTTGTTGTCTCTCTTGTTGTGATGTGTGTTTTGTCCTATATTTATATTGTAAACATTAGACCAGTACATCTAGTAAACACTAGACCAGTACATCTAGTAAACACTAGACCAGTACATCTAGTAAACACTAGACCAGTACATCTCATAAAATACAATAATCTCTATGTAATTGTGTTATATGAAGCTTAATAATTAAGGCTGCTATTCTGCTATGAGCCTTACATAGGGTTACAGGCTCTGATGTGATAGGCCTATTGATGTAGATGAGGCTTATAGAGGGTTAGAGGCTCTGATGTTGTGACAGGCCTATTGTTGTAGATTGAGTTTTACAGAGGGTTAGAGGCTGAAGGCACCACACAGCCACTAGGTCCTCAGGGGTTAACCACTCTCAGTTTCTAATACTTTACTTTAATTCCCTCAAAATTAGTCCCTGTCGGCCCTGAGGAACAGTGCCATTGTTTGCTCTGAGCTGGCTGGCAACCAAGACGCTCAAGCCCCTGCCAGAATTAAGGGGAGGGAGGGAGGGAGGGAGGGAGGGAGGGAGGGAGGGAGGGAGGGAGGGAGGGGGAGAGAGAGAGAGAGAGAGAGAGAGAGCTCATGGGCTCCTGAGTTGTTCTGCAACTTAGGAACCCATGATTTAGACAAACTTTTAAAAAATGTCAATGACTTATACAGGATACTCACCTCAACATTCCATACCTAAAACCTTGATTTTGGACAAAATGACCTGATTGGACTATTACTGTCAAGGACTATCAAGAAAAAACATCTCACAAACCAAAACCTGCAGAAGAAACACAGAGGAACCTGGAAATACCATCCAACACAAAACGGAGTAATGTTCAGTCTGAACCTACTTCTGAAGCCAAAAAGTAAAGATAATAATCTCTAGGTAATTTTGTTATATAAAGCCTAATAAACAAGTCTACTAAGCTACAAAGCTGCTAGGACAGAACTGACCTGGCTGCAACTTCAATTAGCAAGGAAGTGTGAAGTGAGAGGTGTGAAAACTATTGAGCCTAACAATGGCAGGAGAGATCTGTTAACATCTACAAGTCTTGGACAGTAATGGTGCAGGGCCTCCTCATGCAGTTCCAGCAGGACTTTTTATGGGATCAAAGAGACAGAACACAGCAGGAAAGAGTCTCCCTCTGTAACGACTCCTCCACCCTGAATGAGTCTGATCACACCTCTTCAAACTGTCCTGCAGACGAGGATAGTCCCCCCCCCCCCCACTTGGCACTGAAGGACAAGGTGAGAAACCTGAGGTGTGACAAAGAGGAGGACACTCCCCCAGACAAGCCAGCAGAACAGCCCACCTCAGACCCAGACCACAACCTCAACACCACAATGGGACAGACAACACAGGACCCACCAAACCAACAGACCCCACCCCCTCCTAACAGACCCGCCCCCTCCTAACAGACCCCACCCCCCACTGTCAGCTCCCCTGATAGCCCTCTTGACAACTCCCACACATCCACTGAGGACACACAAAATTGTGCTCCTCATTGACTCAAATGGTAAATACATTCAAGAGGATAAACTCTGGTACCTAAACATGCCCCGGTGCTGTTGTCAAAGGACAGAATATGGTCC
Source organism: Oncorhynchus mykiss (assembly GCF_057628025.1). Lineage (NCBI taxonomy): Eukaryota > Metazoa > Chordata > Actinopteri > Salmoniformes > Salmonidae > Oncorhynchus > Oncorhynchus mykiss. Next base: position 90,920,926 of record NC_143025.1, read on the forward strand.
CCCAACCACATCCTAATTCACACGGGCACAAATGACCTGAGGGCCCAGCAGGAAAGAGTGGCCACAGCACTCAAGGGAGTGATTGAAAAAGCTTCTTCCTCTTTCCCCAAAGCACAAGTGGTTATCTCCACCCTGCTACCACGAAAACACGTTCACCATGCAGCGGGCTAATGCAAGCATTTCCTGTGACTGTGCCTCAAAGCCTAATGTCTACCTGGCCCACCACTCCACCCTGGCCCACCACTCCACCCTGGACTTGAACAGCATTTACAACCAGGTCCACCTCTACAAAGGCAGCAATCCCAACTTTTGCCAGGACACAGGAACAATGGACACCGCACCCAGACCAGCGAGACACCCTCCCAGACTTGCAAGACCCCATCCCGAAGGACCTGTACCTAGAGAACCCCCACGCCAAAAAAAGATCTACACCCAGACCACAGCATCACCAGCTACACCCCAACCAGCTGAAACCACCCCAAACAAAGCCTGGCCACACCCTATATAGCCCCCCCCCATATCAGACCTATGCCCCTTCTGCCCACCCCATGCCCCCCGCCCCTGCAGCAAGGACCTCAACATGATAGCAGGACATACAATCTTAGAATCAACTATTAAAGACTACCAGAACCCACTGGATTCTCCAATTAAATTGAATGAACTAGGACAAAATACAATACCCTCCAACCCAAACATTTCTGTGGGGTTGATGGTGTCCTAAATGAAATGATAAAATATACAGACCACAAATTCCAATTGACTATACTTAAACTCTTTAACATCATCCTCAGCTCTGGCCTATTCCCCAATATTTGGAATCAAGGACTGATCACCCCAATGAACAAAAGTGGAAACAAATGTGACCCCAATAACTACTGTGTGGGCTGTGCATTAAAAGCAACCTTGGGAAAATCTTCTGTATTATCATTAACAGCAGACTCGTACATTTCCTCAGTAAAACAATATACTGAGCAAATGTCAAACTAGCTTGTTAACAAATTACCATACGACAGACCACATATTCACCCTGCACATCATAATTGACAAACAAACCAAAACAAAAACAAAGTCTTATCAAGATTTTGACTCAATTTAACATGAGGGTCTGCTATAAAAATCGATGGAAAGTGGTGTTGGGGGAAAAACATAGGACATTATAAAACCCAAGTACACAAACAACAAGTGTGTGGTTAAAAGTGGCAAAAATGTCTTTCCACAGGGCCAGGGGTGAGTCAGTGTTGCAGCTTGAGCCCCACCCTCTTCATCTTCGGCCTAAACATCAGGTAACTTCCACAAAGCTGTGAACGATCTGAGAGACTTTCTATGCCATCAGAAGGAACATACAATTTGACATACCAATTAGGATCTGGCTAAAAATACTTGAATCAGTTATAGAACCAATTGCCCTTTCTGGTTTTGAGGTCTGGGGTCCGCTCACCAACCAAGAATTCACAAAATGGGACAAACACCAAATTGAGTTTGGATGCAGAATTCTGCAAAAATATCCTCCATGAAAAACACCAAATAATGCATGCAGAGCAGGCTGATACCCACTAATTATCAAAATCCAGAAAAGAGACGTTAAATTCTGCAACCACCTAAAAGGAAGCGATACCCAAACCTTCCATAACACATCTATCACCTACAGAGAAATTAACCTGGAGAAAAGTCCCCTAAGCAAGCTGGTCCTGGGGCTCTGTTCACAAACACAAACAGACCCTACAGAGCCCCAGGACAGCAACACAATTAGACCTAAGCAAATCATGGAAAAACAAAAAAATATAATTAATTGACACATTTGAAAGAATTAACAAAAAAAAAACAGAACAAACTAGAATGCTATTTGGCCCTAAACAGAGAGTACACAGTGGCAGAAACCCTGACCACTGTGACTGACCCAAAATTAAGGACATCTTTGACTATGTCCAGACTCAGTAAGCATAGCCTTGCTATTGAGAAAGGCTGCTGAAGGCAGACCTGGCTCTCAAGAGAAGACAGGCTATGAGCATACTGCCCACAAAATGAGGTGGAAACCGAGCTGCACTGACTAACCCTCTGCCGAATGTATGACCATATAAGAGACGTACATTTCCCTCAGATTACACAGATCCACAAAGAATTCAAAAAGAAATCCAATGTTGATAAACTGTCATATCTATTGTGTGAAATATCACAGTGTACCATCACAACAGCAAGATTGTGAAGAACAAACACCATTGTAAATACAAACTATATTTATGTTTATTTATTTTCCCTTTTGTACTCTTAACTATTTGCACATCATTACCACACTGTATATGACAATTGAAATGTCTTTATTTATTTGGAACTTTTGCAAGTGTAATGTTTACTGTTAATTGTATTTTGTTTATTATCTATTTCACTTGCTTTGGCAATGTAAACATATGTTTCCCATGCCAATAAAGCAACTTAATTTGAAATTGAATTGAGAGGGAGGGGGGAGGGAGAGAGAGAGAGGGGGAGGGAGGGAGGGAGGGAGGGAGAGAGAGAGAGAGAGAGACAGGGAGAGAGAGAGAGTGACAGAGAGAGAGAGAGAGAGAGAGAGAGAGAGAGAGAGTGAGAGAGACAGAGAGAGAGAGAGAGAGAGAGAGAGAGAGAGAGAGATGTTTCTTTATGCTGTGAAATATACATAGGATTCCAAAAGGGTTCTTCAGCTGTCTCCATAGGAAAGCCCTTTTTGGTTTCAGGTAGGACATTTTTGGGTTCCTCTGTGGAAAGGAACCCAAAAGAGAACCCCAAAAAGTTCTACCTGGAACCAAAAGGGTTCTCATCAATTTTAAACCTGAAACTCTGAAAGCAAGACAAGAGCTCTCACTTTCTCCTCTTAGAGCAACGAGGGTGTTGCTGGGTACATTTTTCTAGAGAGTCCTCATAAACCCACATGGTTTCCATGTCATTCTTCTTCTCTCTCCGGAGTATAGCGATGCCAATAGTTCCCCCTCCCAGTCCTAGTGGGCTTGTTAGTTAGGGGACATCTGCTGCCTAGGCCAAATATTGTTTTTGGCTCTTCGCTCCCTGGCTCTGTAAAGAGAGAATGGAGCTGAGGACTATTTTTACAACCGAGGGATAGACAGACAGTGTTAACATGCTAAACAATGCCTCTATATCCCTCTGTGCTCTCTCTCTCCAGCTGGGGAAACAACTGCTGGCGAATGAGATCGTCCAAAAACAACACAGCCATGCCTGTGTTGTTGAGTTTAGAGGGCGTAGCAGAATTTATGGTGAAAACTGACGTAAAATGACCTCTTGACCTCCGTGGGATCTTGGGTCAGAGTTCAGTTTGTTAGTCCAATGCCTTGACCACTTTAAGTGCCTGACATTAGAAAGTTGCTTTGAGGATGATGATTCCTTTTGGCACAATGGCCTTCATCCACACTACACCTCAAAGACTAGTTGGTCCCATCCATTACAATCAATGTAGTAAATGGCATTCAAATGTTCAGCAGCCAAATAGAGAAACATGTCTTCAGTCTTAACAGACCCTTCTATTTCTATGTCTGTCCTGTTTTGTGGCGTTCCTGGTGCCTTTTAGGTGTTTCGTTTCCACATTGATTTCGGCTGGTAGCCTAGTGGTTAGCCTAGTTAGCCTAGTGGTTAGAGCGTTGGGCCAGTAACTGAAAGGGTTGCTAGATCAAGTCCCCCAGCTGACAAGGTAAACATCTGTCGTTCTGTCCCTGAACAAGGCAGTTAACCCACTCTTCCCAGGCTGTCATTGTAAGTAAGAGTTTGTTCTTAACTGACTTGCCTAGTTCAATAAAGGTTAAATAAAAATGTCTGTCATGTTGTATTTTCTAGCATGGAGTTCCTGGTGCATCAGTGGGTGTTTTCTCTTCTAGCATGGAGTTCCTGGTGCATCAGCCTGTGTTTTCTCTTCTAGCATGGAGTTCCTGGTGTCACAGCGGGTGTTTTCTCTTCTAGCATGGAGTTCCTGGTGCATCAGTGGGTGTTTTGTTTTCTAGCATGGAGTTCCTGGTGCATCAGTGGGTGTTTTCTCTTCTAGCATGGCGTTCCTGGTGCATCAGTGGGTGTTTTCTCTTCTAGCATGGAGTTCCTGGTGCACCGTGGGTGTTTTCTCTTCTAGCATGGAGTTCCTGGTGCATCAGCGGGTGTTTTCTCTTCTAGCATGGCGTTCCTGGTGCATCAGCGGGTGTTTTCTCTTCTAGCATGGAGTTCCTGGTGCATCAGTGGGTGTTTTCTCTTCTAGCATGGAGTTCCTGGTGCATCAGTGGGTGTTTTCTCTTCTAGCATGGAGTTCCTGGTGCATCAGTGGGTGTTTTCTCTTCTAGCATGGAGTTCCTGGTGCATCAGTGGGTGTTTTCTCTTCTAGCATGGAGTTCCTGGTGCATCAGTGGGTGTTTTCTCTTCTAGCATGGAGTTCCTGGTGCATCAGTGGGTGTTTTGTTTTCTAGCATGGAGTTCCTGGTGCATCAGTGGGTGTTTTATTTTCTAGCATGGAGTTCCTGGTGCATCAGTGGGTGTTTTGTTTTCTAGCATGGAGTTCCTGGTGCATCAGTGGGTGTTTTGTTTTCTAGCATGGAGTTCCTGGTGCACCGTGGGTGTTTTCTCTTCTAGCATGGAGTTCCTGGTGCATCAGTGGGTGTTTTGTTTTCTAGCATGGAGTTCCTGGTGCATCAGTGGGTGTTTTGTTTTCTAGCATGGAGTTCCTGGTGCATCAGTGGGTGTTTTCTCTTCTAGCATGGAGTTCCTGGTGCATCAGCCTGTGTTTTCTCTTCTAGCATGGAGTTCCTGGTGCATCAGTGGGTGTTTTGTTTTCTAGCATGGAGTTCCTGGTGCATCAGTGGGTGTTTTATTTTCTAGCATGGAGTTCCTGGTGCATCAGTGGGTGTTTTGTTTTCTAGCATGGAGTTCCTGGTGCATCAGTGGGTGTTTTGTTTTCTTGCATGGAGTTCCTGGTGCATCAGTGGGTGTTTTCTTTTCTAGCATGGAGTTCCTGGTGCACCGTGGGTGTTTTCTCTTCTAGCATGGAGTTCCTGGTGCATCAGTGGGTGTTTTCTCTTCTAGCATGGAGTTCCTGGTGCATCAGTGGGTGTTTTCTCTTCTAGCATGGAGTTCCTGGTGCATCAGCCTGTGTTTTCTCTTCTAGCATGGAGTTCCTGGTGCATCAGCCTGTGTTTTCTCTTCTAACATGGAGTTCCTGGTGCACCGTGGGTGTTTTCTCTTCTAGCATGAAGTTCCTGGTGCATCAGTGGGTGTTTTGTTTTCTAGCATGGAGTTCCTGGTGCATCAGTGGGTGTTTTGTTTTCTAGCATGGAGTTCCTGGTGCATCAGTGCATGTTTTATTTTCTAGCATGGAGTTCCTGGTGCATCAGTGGGTGTTTTGTTTTCTAGCATGGAGTTCCTGGTGCATCAGTGGGTGTTTTGTTTTCTAGCATGGAGTTCCTGGTGCATCAGTGCATGTTTTATTTTCTAGCATGGAGTTCCTGGTGCATCAGTGGGTGTTTTGTTTTCTAGCATGGAGTTCCTGGTGCATCAGTGCATGTTTTATTTTCTAGCATGGAGTTCCTGGTGCATCAGTGGGTGTTTTGTTTTCTAGCATGGCGTTCCTGGTGCATCGGTGGGTGTTTTGTTTTCCACATCGATTGACATCTTGATTGTTTTGTTTCTACTAAGTAGTGTTTATCCCCTGACAGGGGATCAGTCTATTAATACTGTAATCTGATGTTATGGCAAAACAGAGTGTCCTTCCCAAATGGAACCCGATTACCTCTACATTTGACCAGGGCCCATAGGGCTATGCTCAAAAGTAGTGCACTATACAGGGAATAGGTTTCGGTTTAGAACGCAGACCTAATTTCTTCTCCTTCCTTTCCAATGTTTTATTTTCTCCAAGTCAGACCAAGTATAATTTCCTGCTAGCCCCCTAAAAACTCAAGGTCCTGAGTTAACTTATCCTAATAAATCAAGGTCCTGGGTTAACTTATCCTAATAACAGAGTTAACTTATCCTAATAACTCAAGGTCCTGAGTTAACTTATCCTAATAAATCAAGGTCCTGGGTTAACTTATCCTAATAACAGAGTTAACTTATCCTAATAACTCAAGGTCCTGAGTTAACTTATCCTAATAACTAAGTTCATTTATCCTAATAACAGAGTTAACTTATCCCAATAACTGAGTTAACTTATCCTATTAACTGAGTTAACTTATCCTAATAACTCAAGGTCCTGAGTTAACTTGTCCTAATAACAGAGTTAACTTATCCTAATAACTAAGTTAACTTATCCTAATAACTGAGTTAACTTATCCTAATAACTTAGTTAAGTTACCTATTAACTGAGTTAAATTATCCTAATAACAAAGTTAACTTATCCTAATAATGGTGTTCTCAAGAAGTTAATATTGGACTGTGAGTCTGTCTGGACACCACCCTCTGCAACTAGATCATGGACTTCCTTACGGGCAGACCACAGGCTGTGAAGATTGGAAACAACATCTCCTCCAAACTGACTCTTAACACAGGGGCCCCCTAGGGGTGTGTCCTTAGCCCTCTGCGGTACTTCCTGTTCACCCATGACTGCATGGCTTTGCACGACTCCAACCCTATTATCAAGTTTTCTGACGACACCACGCTTGTAGGCCTGAGAACCAACAACGGTGAGTCAGCCTACAAGAATAGACTGACGAGTTTGACAAGAAAGTTATTTGTTTCTGAACATTTTGAGCCTGTAATCGAACCCACAAATGCTGATGCTCCAGATATTCAACTTGTCTAAAGAAGGCCAATTTTATTACTTCTTTAATCAGTACAACAGTTTTCAGCTGTGCTAACATAATTGCAAAATGGTTTTCTAATGATCAATTAGCAATTGAAAATAATAAATTTGGATTAGCTAACACAACGTGCCATTGGAACACAGAAGTGATGGTTGCTGATAATGGACCTCTGTTCATCTATGTAGATATTCCATTAAAAATCAGCCGTTTCCAGCTACAATAGTCATTTACAACATTAACAATATCTACACTATATTTCTGGTCAAATTCATGTTATTTTAAATGGACAAAGAAATGTGCTTTTCTTTCAAAAACAATGACATTTCTAAGTGACCGCAAACTTTTGAACGGCAGTGTAAGTGTACTGGAATTGTGGTGCCAGGTCAACAACCTCTCCCTCAACGTCAGCAAAACAAAGGAGTTGATTGTTGACTTCGGGAAGCAGAGGAGGGAACATGCCCCGATGTGCATCAATGGGACTGCAGTAGAGAACAGTTGTAAGTTTCATATCACGAGGACTTCACATGGACCAACAACACAACCATTCTTGTCAAGCAGGGGCAACAGCGTCTCTACTTCCTAAGGCGCCTGAAGAAATTCGGCATGCCACCACGAAACCGCTGCACCGTCGAGAGAGTCCTGACCGGTTGCATCACAGCCCGGTATGGGAATTGTTCAATTCACAACCACAAGGTCCTCCAGTGGGTGAAAAAGACGGACCAGTACATCATTGGGACCGGGCTCCCACTCATTCAGGACATCTACTTGAAAGGTTGCTTGAGGAAGGCCTGCAACATCTGTTTAGTGTTTCCATGAGGCTGAGCTGGACATACATACCTGGTCTGTTTAGTGTTTCCATGAGGCTGAGCTGGACATACATACCTGGTCTGTTTAGTGTTTCCATGAGGCTGAGCTGGACATAAATATCTGGGCTGTTTCTGTGTTTCCTTGAGGCTGAGCTGGACATAAATATCATGTCTGTTTAGTGTTTCCACTGGGATGAGCTGAACAAAAATACCTGGTCTGTTTAGTGTTTCCTTGAGGCTGAGCTGGACATAAATACCATGTCTGTTTAGTGTTTCCCTGGGGCTGAGCTGGACATAAATATCATGTCTGTTTAGTGTTTCCCTGGGGATGAGCTGGACATAAATACCATGTCTGTTTAGTGTTTCCATGGGGCTGAGCTGGACATACATACCCTGTCTGTTTAGTGTTTCCATGGGGCTGAGCTGGACATAAATATCATGTCTGTTTAGTGTTTCCCTGGGGCTGAGCTGGACATAAATATCATGTCTGTTTAGTGTTTCCCTGGGGATGAGCTGGACATAAATACCATGTCTGTTTAGTGTTTCCATGGGGCTGAGCTGGACATACATACCTTGTCTGTTTAGTGTTTCCATGGGGCTGAGCTGGACATACATTTCTTGTCTGTTTAGTTTTTCATGCGGCTGAGCTGGACATACATACCCTGTCTGTTTAGTGTTTCCATGGGGCTGAGCTGGACATACATACCCTGTCTGTTTAGTGTTTCCATGGGGCTGAGCTGGACATACATACCCTGTCTGTTTAGTGTTTCCATGGGGCTGAGCTGGACATACATACCCTGTCTGTTTAGTGTTTCCATGGGGCTGAGCTGGACATAAATACCATGTCTGTTTAGTGTTTCCCTGGGGCTGAGCTGGACATAAATACCATGTCTGTTTAGTGTTTCCTTGAGGCTGAGCTGGACATAAATACCATGTCTGTTTAGTGTTTCCCTGGGGATGAGCTGGACATAAATACCATGTCTGTTTAGTGTTTCCATGGGGCTGAGCTGGACATAAATACCATGTCTGTTTAGTGTTTACGTGAGGCTGAGCTAAACATAAATACCATAAATACCATGTCTGTTTAGTGTTTACGTGAGTCTGAGCTGGACATACATTTCTTGTCTGTTTAGTGTTTCCCTGGGGCTGAGCTGGACATAAATACCATGTCTGTTTAGTGTCTCCCTGGGGCTGAGCTGGACATAAATACCATGTCTGTTTAGTGTTTCCCTGGGGCTGAGCTGGACATACATTTCTTGTCTGTTTAGTGTTTTACCCTGGGGCTGAGCTGGACATACATTTCTTGTCTGTTTAGTGTTTCCCTGGGGCTGAGCTGGACATAAATACCATGTCTGTTTAGTGTTTCCCTGGGGCTGAGCTGGACATACATTTCTTGTCTGTTTAGTGTTTCCCTGGGGCTGAGCTGGACATAAATACCATGTCTGTTTAGTGTTTCCATGGGGCTGAGCTGGACATAAATACCATGTCTGTTTAGTGTTTACGTGAGGCTGAGCTGGACATAAATACCTGGTCTGTTTAGTGTTTCCCTGGGGCTGAGCTAGACATAAATACCATGTCTGTTTAGTGTTTCCCTGGGGCTGAGCTGGACATAAATACCATGTCTGTTTAGTGTCTCCATGGGGCTGAGCTGAACATTAATATCCTGTCTGTCTACAGGCCCATATAGAGAGACCATACCATACATTGTTTTCACTACCACATGATACAGGTACATGTCTAAGAACAGTATCATTGACTAACGGTACATGTGTGTAGATTGTGTGTGTGTGTGTGTGTACGTTGTGTGTGAGTGTGTGTGTGGTTGTGTGTTTGTAAGGTTTTGGTTCCCAGGTTTTTTCAATTATTAATGTCACGTGACCAAGTACAGTGAAATGTCTTTCTTGCCAGCTCCCATACCCAACAATGCAAGTAATCAATAACAATGTAGCACTAAGAAATAGGAAATACACAATAAAGTAGGTAAGTAAGCATACTATCTACAGGAAATGTTTAAAAAGTAGCTCGTATAGGAGTGGGTGTGCCGGTGTCTAGAGTCAGTATAAATGCATATTATGTGTGAGTGATCAAATGATGGAGTGTGTGTGTGCGTGTGTGCGTCTGCGTGTGCGTGTGTGTGTGTGTGTCAGTGTGTGTCAGTGTGTCGGGCCCTGTGAGTGTGTATAGAGACAAGTCCAAAGATTGAAATACAAAGGTAAAACTAGATACAAGGTCAACTCAGATCGTCCGTGTAGCTGTTTAGTTAGCTATTTATCAGTCGTATTGTTTGGGCCTCGAAGCTGTTCAAGAGCCTGTTGGTGTCAGACCTGATGCACCGGTACCTCTCGTGGTGCGGCAGCAGAGAAAATAGTCTATGGCTCAGGTGGTAGGAGTCTTTGACGATTTTCAGGGCCTTCTCTTCACACCTTCCTGATATGTGTTCTCACATCGCTAACACACTGGGTCAGGGGGATGTCAACACATAAGGGAAAATAATCCTCGTTGTTGTACACGGCAAACTGTACTCTCAAAGGTCAAAGGTCACAGTCGGTGCTGTACACTGTGACAGACTGAGCCTGTGATGTTTCAGTGTAATTATGTCATTACATCACTATGTAAACTGATACTAGATTACTTCCACCAGCAGAAGTTCCCCTGGTCTATGTTCTAGGGACAGGCTATTCAACCAGTAAACAGAATGGCCTCTCTGTCTGTGACCCATCTGTCCCTCAGACAGGCTGTTTAACCAGTAAACAGACATGCCTCTCTGTCCCAAACGGCAACTTAATCTCTAGATAGTGCACAATGTTTGACCATGGCCCCATAGGGAATATGGTGTCATTTGGAACACATGCTCAGTCTGTTGACTGTAAGCCAACCGTCCATTGGGGAAGGAAGAACCACAACACAGTAGAGAATGTACCATCTCTGCCGGGAGACATCCACCCTGTGGGCCTTAGTGCACTATGTAGGAAATAGGGTCCTATTTTAGATACCCTGTTGTCCTATTTTAGACACCCTGTTGTCCTACTTTAGACACCCTACTGTCCTATTTTAGATACCCTGTTGTCCTATTTTAGATACCCTACTGTGCTATTTTAGATACCCTACTGTCCTAATTTCGATACCCTACTGTCCTATTTTAGATACCCTACTGTCCTAATTTAGATACCCGACTGTCCTATTTTAGACACCCTGTTGTCCTATTTTAGATGCCCTACTGTCCTATTTTAGACACCCTGTTGTCCTATTTTAGATACCCTACTGTCCTATTTTAGACACCCTACTGTCCTATTTTAGATACCCTGTTGTCCTATTTTAGACACCCTACTGTCCTATTTTAGACACCCTACTGTCCTATTTTAGATACCCTACTGTCCTATTTTAGACACCCTACTGTCCTATTTTAGACACCCTACTGTCCTATTTTAGACACCCTGTTGTCCTATTTTAGACACCCTACTGTCCTATTTTAGATACCCTGTTGTCCTATTTTAGACACCCTGTTGTCCTATTTTAGATACCCTGTTGTCCTATTTTAGACACCCTGTTGTCCTATTTTAGACACCCTGTTGTCCTATTTTAGACACCCTATTGTCCTATTTTAGACACCCTACTGTCCTATTTTAGACACCCTATTGTCCTATTTTACAGGGCAGGAACTCCACTTCCACAGAAGATACAACCTCTCTCTACGTTTTGTTTTGATTTAAACTGGATTATTTTTTTCTTTCGTCTTCTATGATTTGTAACTCGATCTCGTTCGTTCGTTATGAGAGATGGAACAAGCGACAGTAAAAGGAAACAAAAGAGGTTAAAAAAAAGATAATTGAAATGTCACCATTCTCACCAGCCTCGAGCATAACATAGTTCAGTCAATGGATCGGTGAACCAAGGTGATAACAGGAGAGTGTAGGCTACTGGACAGGAAAGTTTAGGCTACTGGACAGGAGAGGGTAGGCTACTGGACAGGAAAGTTTAGGCTACTGGACAGGAAAGTTTAGGCTACTGGACAGGAAAGTTTAGGCTACTGGACAGGAGAGGGTAGGCTACTGGACAGGAGAGGGTAGGCTACTGGACAGGAAAGTTTAGGCTACTGGACAGGAGAGGGTAGGCTACTGGACAGGAGAGGGTAGGCTACTGGACAGGAAAGTTTAGGCTACTGGACAGGAGAGGGTAGGCTACAGGACAGGAGAGTGTAGGCTACTGGACAGGAGAGTGTAGGCTACTGGACTGGAGAGTGTAGGCTACTGGACAGGAGAGGGTAGGCTACTGGACAGGAGAGTGTAGGCTACTGGACAGGAGAGTGTAGGCTACTGGACAGGAGAATGTAGGCTACTGGACAGGAGAGTGTAGGCTACTGGACAGGAGAGTGTAGGCTACTGGACAGGAGAGTGTAGGCTACTGAACAGGAGAGTGTAGGCTACTGGACAGGAGAGTGTAGGCTACTGGACAGGAGAGTGTAGGCTACTGGACAGGAGAGTTTAGGCTACTGGACAGGAGAGTTTAGGCTACTGGACAGGAGAGTGTAGGCTACTGGACAGGAGAGTTTAGACTACTGGACAGGAGAGGAGAGTGTAGGCTACTGGACAGTAGAGGAGAGTGTAGGCTACTGGACAGGATAGTTTAGGCTACTGGACAGGAGAATGTAGGCTACTTGACAGGAGAGTTTAGGCTACTGGACAGGAGAGTGTAGGCTACTGGACAGGAGAGTTTAGGCTACTGGACAGGAGAGTTTAGGCTACTGGACAGGAGAGTTTAGGCTACTGTACAGGAGAGTTTGGGCTACTGGACAGGAGAGTGTAGGCTACTAGACATGAGAGTGTAGGCTACTGGACAGGAGAGTTTAGGCTACTGGACAGGACAGTTTAGGCTACTGGACAGGAGAGTGTAGGCTACTGGACAGGAGAGTTTAGGCTACTGGACAGGAGAATATAGGCTACTGGACAGAAGAGTATAGGCTACTGGACAGGAGAGTTTAGGCTACTGGACGGAAGAGTATAGGCTACTGGACAGGAGAATGTAGGCTACTGGACAGGAGAATGTAGGCTACTGGACAGGAAAGTTTAGGCTACTGGACAGGAGAATGTAGGCTACTGGACAGGAGAGGGTAGGCTACTGGACATGAGAGTGTAGGCTACTGGACAGGAGAATGTAGGCTACTGGACAGGAAAGTTTAGGCTACTGGACAGGAGAGTGTAGGCTACTGGACAGGAGAGTGTAGGCTACTGGACAGGAGAGTTTAGGCTACTGGACAGGAGAGTGTAGGCTACTGGACAGGAGAGTGTAGGCTACTGGACAGGAGAGTGTAGGCTACTGGACAGGAGAGTGTAGGCTACTGGACAGGAGAGTTTAGGCTACTGGACAGGAGAGTGTAGGCTACTGGACAGGAGAGGGTAGGCTACTGGACAGGAGAGTGTAGGCTACTGGACAGGAGAGTTTAGGCTACTGGACAGGAGAGTGTAGGCTACTGGACAGGAGAGTTTAGGCTACTGGACAGGAGAGTTTAGGCTACTGGACAGGAGAGTTTAGGCTACTGGACAGGAGAGTTTGGGCTACTGGACAGGAGAGTGTAGGCTACTGGACATGAGAGTGTAGGCTACTGGACAGGAGAGTTTAGGCTACTGGACAGGAGAATTTAGGCTACTGGACAGGAGAGTGTAGGCTACTGGACAGGAGAATGTAGGCTACTTGACAGGAGAGTTTAGGCTACTTGACAGGAGAGTGTAGGCTACTGGACAGGAGAGTTTAGGCTACTGGACAGGAGAGTTTAGGCTACTGGACAGGAGAGTTTAGGCTACTGGACAGGAGAGTTTGGGCTACTGGACAGGAGAGTGTAGGCTACTGGACATGAGAGTGTAGGCTACTGGACAGGAGAGTGTAGGCTACTGGACAGGACAGTTTAGGCTACTGGACAGGAGAGTGTAGGCTACTGGACAGGAGAGTTTAGGCTACTGGACAGGAGAATATAGGCTACTGGACAGAAGAGTTTAGGCTACTGGACGGAAGAGTATAGGCTACTGGACAGGAGAATGTAGGCTACTGGACAGTAGAGGTTTTAGGCTACTGGACAGGCGAGGAGGTTTTAGGCTACTGGACAGGAGAGGAGGTTTTAGGCTACTGGACAGTAGAGGAGGTTTTAGGCTACTGGACAGGAGAGGAGGTTTTAGGCTACTGGACAGTAGAGGAGGTTTTAGGCTACTGGACAGGAGAGGAGGTTTTAGGCTACTGGACAGGAGAGGAGGTTTTAGGCTACTGGACAGTAGAGGAGGTTTTAGGCTACTGGACAGGAGAGGAGGTTTTAGGCTACTGGACAGTAGAGGAGGTTTTAGGCTACTGGACAGGAGAGGAGGTTTTAGGCTACTGGACAGGAGAGGAGGTTTTAGGCTACTGGACAGGAGAGGAGGTTTTAGGCTACTGGACAGGAGAGGAGGTTTTAGGCTACTGGACAGGAGAGGAGGTTTTAGGCTACTGGACAGTAGAGGAGGTTTTAGGCTACTGGACAGGAGAGGAGGTTTTAGGCTACTGGACAGGAGAGGAGGTTTTAGGCTACTGGACAGGAGAGGAGGTTTTATTAGGCTACTGGACAGTAGAGGAGGTTTTAGGCTACTGGACAGGAGAGGAGGTTTTAGGCTACTGGACAGTAGAGGAGGTTTTAGGCTACTGGACAGGAGAGGAGGTTTTAGGCTACTGGACAGGACAGGTAATTTTGTGGGAGGACATAATACATTTTTATCCATTTCCAGTCCCTAGAGGTGAACCCTTTGAAGACAGAGAGATAATAGCAACATGATATTCTAATTTGAGTATAATGAAGCCTGTTTCTTTGTGATGTTTTCTGTCCCTCAGATATGGAAAGCTATGAAAGCCTGTTTGCAGATGAAGAGAGAGGTCCCAATGAATGTCTCAATAGACTAAGGGTATATCCTGTATGCCAAGGGTTAAATGTGTAAGCCTACCTATGGTAGCAAATGTTGTGTACAAATACCACACTTAATCATCACACACAATATATAAACCTATAAGAATTGGAGCAGGCCAACCCGGCTGGAGGTCTACAGGGCGTGCAGGGTTGTGTTTCAGCCCAGCAATAACACACCTGATTTAAATGATCAAATCTAGTTGATAATCAAGTGTGCTATTGCTGGACTGGAATATACAGTGCCTTGCGAAAGTATTCGGCCCCCTTGAACTTTGCGACCTTTTGCCACATTTCAGGCTTCAAACATAAAGATATAAAACTGTATTTTTTTGTGAAGAATCAACAACAAGTGGGACACAATCATGAAGTGGAACGACATTTATTGGATATTTAAAACTTTTTTAACAAATCAAAAACTGAAAAATTGGGCGTGCAAAATTATTCAGCCCCCTTAAGTTAATACTTTGTAGCGCCACCTTTTGCTGCGATTACAGCTGTAAGTCGCTTGGGGTATGTCTCTATCAGTTTTGCACATCGAGAGACTGAATTTTTTTCCCATTCCTCCTTGCAAAACAGCTCGAGCTCAGTGAGGTTGGATGGAGAGCATTTGTGAAGAGCAGTTTTCAGTTCTTTCCACAGATTCTCGATTGGATTCAGGTCTGGACTTTGACTTGGCCATTCTAACACCTGGATATGTTTATTTTTGAACCATTCCATTGTAGATTTTGCTTTATGTTTTGGATCATTGTCTTGTTGGAAGACAAATCTCCGTCCCAGTCTCAGGTCTTTTGCAGACTCCATCAGGTTTTCTTCCAGAATGGTCCTGTATTTGGCTCCATCCATCTTCCCATCAATTTTAACCATCTTCCCTGTCCCTGCTGAAGAAAAGCAGGCCCAAACCATGATGCTGCCACCACCATGTTTGACAGTGGGGATGGTGTGTTCAGCTGTGTTGCTTTTACGCCAAACATAACGTTTTGCATTGTTGCCAAAAAGTTCAATTTTGGTTTCATCTGACCAGAGCACCTTCTTCCACATGTTTGGTGTGTCTCCCAGGTGGCTTGTGGCAAACTTTAAACGACACTTTTTATGGATATCTTTAAGAAATGGCTTTCTTCTTGCCACTCTTCCATAAAGGTCAGATTTGTGCAATATACGACTGATTGTTGTCCTATGGACAGAGTCTCCCACCTCAGCTGTAGATCTCTGCAGTTCATCCAGAGTGATCATGGGCCTCTTGGCTGCATCTCTGATCAGTCTTCTCCTTGTATGAGCTGAAAGTTTAGAGGGACGGCCAGGTCTTGGTAGATTTGGAGTGGTCTGATACTCCTTCCATTTCAATATTATCGCTTGCACAGTGCTCCTTGGGATGTTTAAAGCTTGGGAAATCTTTTTGTATCCAAATCCGGCTTTAAACTTCTTCACAACAGTATCTCGGACCTGCCTGGTGTGTTCCTTGTTCTTCATGATGCTCTCTGCGCTTTTAACGAACCTCTGAGACTATCACAGTGCAGGTGCATTTATACGTAGACTTGATTACACACAGGTGGATTGTAGTCATTTAGGTCAACATTGGATCATTCAGAGATCCTCACTGAACTTCTGGAGAGAGTTTGCTGCACTGAAAGTAAAGGGGCTGAATAATTTTGCACGCCCAATTTTTCAGTTTTTGATATGTTAAAAAAGTTTTAAATATCCAATAAATGTCGTTCCACTTCATGATTGTGTCCCACTTGTTGTTGATTCTTCACAAAAAAATACAGTTTTATATCTTTATGTTTGAAGCCTGAAATGTGGCAAAAGGTCGCAAAGTTCAAGGGGGCCGAATACTTTCGCAAGGCACTGTAAGTCTCCTCAGCCAGTAGATCTATTGCTGGACTGGAATAGAAGTCTCATTAGCCAGTAGATCTATTGCTGGACTGGAATAGAAGTCTCCTCAGCCAGTAGATCTATTACTGGAGTGGAATAGAAGTCTCCTCAGCCAGTAGATCTATTACTGGACTGGAATAGAAGTCTCCTCAGCCAGTAGATCTATTGCTGGACTGGAATAGAAGTCTCCTCAGCCAGTAGATATATCGCTGGACTGGAATAGAAGTCTCCTCAACCAGTAGATCTATTGCTGGACTGGAATAGAAGTTTCCTCAGCCAGTAGATCTATTGCTGGACTGGAATAGAAGTCTCCTCAGCCAGTAGATCTATTGCTGGACTGGAATAGAAGTCTCCTCAGCCAGTAGATCTATTGCTGGACTGGAATAGAAGTCTCCTCAGCCAGTAGATCTATTGCTGGACTGGAATAGAAGTCTCCTCAGCCAGTAAATCTATTGCTGGACTGGAATAGAAGTCTCCTCAGCCAGTAGATATATTACTGGACTGGAATAGAAGTCTCCTCAGCCAGTAGATCTATTGCTGGACTGGAATAGAAGTCTCCTCAGCCAGTAGATCTATTGCTGGACTGGAATAGAAGTCTCCTCAGCCAGTAGATCTATTGCTGGACTGGAATAGAAGTCTCCTCAGCCAGTAGATCTATTGCTGGACTGGAATAGAAGTCTCATCAGCCAGTAGATCTATTGCTGGACTGGAATAGAAGTCTCCTCAGCCAGTAGATCTATTGCTGGACTGGAATAGAAGTCTCCTCAGCGAGTAGATCTATTGCTGGACTGGAATAGAAGTCTCCTCAGCCAGTAGATCTATTGCTGGACTGGAATAGAAGTCTCCTCAGCCAGTAGATCTATTGCTGGACTGGAATAGAAGTCTCCTCAGCCAGTAGATCTATTACTGGACTGGAATAGAAGTCTCCTCAGCCAGTAGATCTATTGCTGGACTGGAATAGAAGTCTCCTCAGCCAGTAGATCTATTACTGGACTGGAATAGAAGTCTCCTCAGCCAGTAGATCTATTGCTGGACTGGAATAGAAGTCTCCTCAGCCAGTAGATCTATTGCTGGACTGGAATAGAAGTCTCCTCAGCCAGTAGATCTATTGCTGGACTGGAATAGAAGTCTCCTCAGCCAGTAGATCTATTGCTAGACTGGAATAGAAGTCTCCTCAGCCAGTAGATCTATTGCTGGACTGGAATAGAAGTCTCCTCAGCCAGTAGATCTATTGCTGGACTGGAATAGAAGTCTCCTCAGCCAGTAGATCTATTGCTAGACTGGAATAGAAGTCTCCTCAGCCAGTAGATCAGTGATCAGTAGAGCGAGGTAGGTGTTATGGAGATTTTTATTGTTCACCTGAAATGATGATGTAGTAATAACAGCCTACTTGTTCCTACTTCTCTCTCTAGTGTTGTTTACACTATGACGTCTAATCTTTACATACCAGTGGTCTTATTTATACATTTTTGAAGTGATAAAGTGTTAATTCTTTGAAGTGAAGCTTGGTTTAATTGTTAAACTATTATTCAAAATGAACTAGTGTCAATGTTGATTCATCTCATATCACAATCTGTCTGTAATGTGTCTGTAATGTGTTTGTAACGTATCTGTAACGTGTCTGTAATGTGTCTGTAACGCGTCTGTAACGTGTCTGTAATGTGTCTGTAACGTGTCTGTAACGTGTCTGTAATGTGTCTGTAATGTGTCTAATGTGTCTGTAATGTGTCTGTAATGTGTCTGTAATGTGTCTGTAATGTGTCTGTAACGTGTCTGTAATGTGTCTGTAATGTGTCTGTGTTTATGTGTTTTATTCTCAAATGAACATGTTCCTTTTTGTCAGGAGATGATAGTTAATCTACAGGAGATGACAGTTAGGCTACAGGAGATCACAATTAGGCCACAGAAGATTACAGCTAGGCTACATGAGATCACAGCTAGGCTACAGGACATCACAGCTAGGCTACAGGAGATGACAGTTAGGCTACAGGAGATGACAGTTAGGCTGCAGGAGATGACAATTAGGCCACAGGAGATCACAGCTAGGCTACAGGAGATCACAGCTAGGCTACAGGAGATGAGTTAGGCTGCAGGAGATGACAATTAGGCCACAGGAGATCACAGCTAGGCTACAGGAGATGACAGTTAGGCTACAGGAGATCACAGAAAGGCTACAGGAGATGACAGTTAGGCTACAGGAGATCACAGAAAGGCTACAGGAGATGGCAGTTAGGCTACAGGAGATCACAGAAAGGCTACAGGAGATGGCAGTTAGGCTACAGGAGATGACAGTTAGGCTACAGGAGATCACAGCTAGGCCACAGGAGATGATAGTTAGGCTACAGGAGATGACAGTTAGGCTACAGGAGATGACAGTTAGGCTACAGGAGATGACAGTTAGGCTACACTGTTTACATTTTTTTTTTATGGTTGACTTTAAAATCATGACAGAAATGTAACTAATTAGTAGCCAGCCAGTTAGTTATACCTAGGTAGCTTACAAGGTTATCTGACTTTTCTCAAAACAAACCTGATTGTGGCCAGCTACTTCTAGCTACCTCATGCTAGCCTTTACAGCCAAATATAACTTCAGAAACGTCCAAATGTAATACATTGATATGACCAGCGTTGCAGACCCTTTTCTATGTATTTAACTAGGCAAGTCAGTTAAGAACAAATTCTTATTTTCAATGACGGCCTAGGAACAGTGGGTTAACTGCCTTGTTAAGAAGGACAGATTATTTTTATTTTTTTTATCTTGTCAGCTCAGGGATTCTTATCTGGCAACCGAATCCAACGCTCAACCCACTAGGCTACATGGCTCCCCTTTCTCCCCTCTTACTGCAGCTTTAACTCATCTGGAAATAACAGAGATCCGCTGTGAAAACCAGCTGTGACGGATTTCCTCCTCTTCGTCTGAGGAGGAGTAAGGATGGGACCACAGCGCGGCGTGGTAAGTGTTCGTGATGATTTTAATTAAAGAAAGCACTGAATCAAAACAATAAACGATGACGTGAATTTACAAAACCCAAACAGTCCCGTGTAGCAACAAACACTCACACGGAAACAAACACCCACAGTACCGTGTGGCCCAAACACTCACACGGAAACAAACACCCACAAACCAAAACCGAAACAGAACCGTGTGGCTCAAACACACACACGGAAACAAACACCCACAAACCAAAACCCAAACAGTCCCGTGTGGCCCGAACACTCACACGGAAACAAACACCCACAAACCAAAACCCAAACAGAACCGTGTGGCTCAAACACTCAAACGGAAACAAACACCCACAAACCAAAACCCAAACAGTCCCGTGTGGCCCAAACACTCACACGGAAACAAACACCCACAAACCAACAGTGAAACAGTACCGTGTGGCCCAAACACTCACACGGAAACAAACACCCACAAACCAAAACCCAAACAGTACCGTGTGGCCCAAACACTCACACGGAAACAAACACCCACAAACCAAAACCGAAACAGAACCGTGTGGCTCAAACACACACACGGAAACAAACACCCACAAACCAAAACCCAAACAGTCCCGTGTGGCCCGAACACTCACACGGAAACAAACACCCACAAACCAAAACCCAAACAGAACCGTGTGGCTCAAACACTCACACGGAAACAAACACCCACAAACCAAAACCCAAACAGTCCCGTGTGGCCCAAACACTCACACGGAAACAAACACCCACAAACCAACAGTGAAACAGTACCGTGTGGCCCAAACACTCACACGGAAACAAACACCCACAAACCAAAACCGAAACAGAACCGTGTGGCTCAAACACACACACGGAAACAAACACCCACAAACCAAAACCCAAACAGTCCCGTGTGGCCCGAACACTCACACGGAAACAAACACCCACAAACCAAAACCCAAACAGAACCGTGTGGCTCAAACACTCACACGGAAACAAACACCCACAAACCAAAACCCAAACAGTCCCGTGTGGCCCAAACACTCACACGGAAACAAACACCCACAAACCAACAGTGAAACAGTACCGTGTGGCCCAAACACTCACACGGAAACAAACACCCACAAACCAAAACCCAAACAGTACCGTGTGGCCCAAATACTCACACGGAAACAAACACCCACAAACCAAAACCCAAACAGTACCGTGTGGCCCAAACACTCACACGGAAACAAACACCCACAAACCAACAGTGAAACCCAGGCTACCTAAGTATGATTCTCAATCAGGGACAACAATTGACAGCTGCCTCTGATTGAGAACCATACTAGGCCGAACTCAAAAACCAACATAGAAAAACAAACATAGACTGCCCACCCCAACTCACACCCTGACCATACTAAAACAAAGACAAAAACAAAGGAACTAAGGTCAGAACGTGACACCAGCGATAGAAGCCGTTTTTTCAGTCTCTCGGTCCCAGCTTTGATGAACCTGTACCGACCTCGTCTCCTGGATGGTAGCGGTGTGAACAGGCAGCGACTCGGGTGGTGGAGGTTCTTGGTGATCTTTTTGGCCTTCCTGTGACATCGGGTGCTGTAAGTGTCTCCGTGTCTGCCTACTAATGCCTCGGTGGACACTTGGCAAGAAGTGTCAATAACATAACTTCACAATACAGTAACTCCTATAGTTTCAGTCGTTTACATTGTCCCCTGGACAGTGATACCAGTAGACAATGTACACGAGGCAAACCGTACACCAGGTGTTATACATCAAGTACTGACGTAAAATTGTTTAGTGCAAATCCAAACCTTGTAATGTTACGGCAAATGTAGTCCTGGACACTTTCGTCAGTCTACCAGGCATTTTGTTTTGATGCTCATGCAGTCAATCACTCGGACAACAAATTCTAACACAATCTCCAAGACGACACAAAATCTGTTCCTGAACAGCTGAGAGAATAACAGGTCTGTTGAGTTGAGGCCAGCTCTGTGTGTGTATGTGTGTGTGTGTGTGTGTGTGTGTGTGTGTGTGTGTGTGTGTGTGTGTGTGTGTGTGTGTGTGTGTGTGTTTCAGTGTGTAAACAACCACTGTACTGGCAGTACTATACTGTACTTTCTTGAGTCTGTCTGTCTGTCTGTCCGCCTGTCTGCCTGCCTGCCTGCCTGCCTGCCTGCCTGCCTGCCTGCCTGCCTGCCTGCCTGTCTGTCTGTCTGTCTGTCTGTCTGTGTATGTCATGTATAATACAGAAATGGAGTCACTCCGTATAAGATACTAATGTAATCCCACAGGGAGACAAAATAGGAGCAGATATAGCCTGGCTCCTGGTCTATTTGTGCTGTCTTGGCAACTCTAGCCTGGTCACTGGTCTATTTGTGCTGTCTTGACAACTCTAGCCTGGTCACTGGTCTATTTGTGCTGTCTTGGCAACTCTAGCCTGGTCCCTGGTCTATTTGTGCTGTCTTGACAACTCTAGCCTGGTCCCTGGTCTATTTGTGCTGTCTTGACAACTCTAGCCTGGTCCCTGGTCTATTTGTGCTGTCTTGACAACTCTAGCCTGGCCCCTGGTCTATTTGTGAGTGGGGCAAGTTGAACCAAAGGGGTTAGTTGAACCAAAGGGGTTAGTTGAACCAAAGGGGTTAGTTTTAGTTGAGGCAAATGATAAATTGAGCTAAAGGGGTTAGTTGAGCTAAAGGGGTTAGTTGACCCAAAGGGGTTAGTTGAACCAAAGGGGTTAGTTGAACCAAAGGGGTTAGTTGATCCAAAGGGGTTAGTTGAACCAAAGGGTTAGTTGAACTAAAGGGGTTAGTTGACCCAAAGGGGTAGTTGACCCAAAGGGGTTAGTTGACCCAAAGGGGTTAGTTGAACATAAGCGTTAGTTGACCCAAAGGGGTTAGTTGACCCAAAGGGGTTAGTTGAACCAAAGGGGTTAGTTGAACCAAGGGGCTAGTTGACCCAAAGGGGTTAGTTGAGCCAAAGGGGTTAGTTGAACCAAAGGGGTTAGTTTTAGTTGAGGCAAACGATAAATTGAGCTAAAGGGGTTAGTTGAGATAAAAAGGGTTAGTTGAGCCAAAGGGGTTAGTTGACCCAAAGGGTTTAGTTGATCCAAAGGGGTTAGTTGAACCAAAAGGGGTTAGTTGATCCAAAGGGGTGAGTTGAACCAAAGGGTTAGTTGAACTAAAGGGGTTAGTTGACCCAAAGGGGTTAGTCGACCTAAAGGGGTTAGTTGAGCCAAAGGGGTTAGTTGAGCCAAAGGGGTTAGTTGACCCAAAGGGGTTAGTTGACCCAAAGGGGTTAGTTGAACCAAAGGGGTTAGTTGAACCAAAGGGGTTAGTTTTAATTGAGGCAAATGATAAATTGAGCTAAAGGGGTTAGTTGAACCAAAGGGGTTAGTTGAGCTAAAGGGGTTAGTTGAACCAACGGGGTTAGTTGACCCAAAGGGTTAGTTGACCCAAAGGGGTTAGTTGAACCAAGGGGGTTAGTTGACCCAAAGGGGTTAGTTGAACCAAAGGGGTTTGTTGAGCCAAAGGGTTAGTTGACCCAAAGGGGTTAGTCGACCTAAAGGGGTTAGTTGAACCAAAGGGGTTAGTTTTAGTTGAGGCAAACGATAAATTGAGGTAAAGGGGTTAGTTGAGCTAAAGGGGTTAGTTGAGCCAAAGGGGTTAGTTGAACCAAAGGGGTTAGTTGAACCAAGGGGGTTAATTGACCCAAAGGGGTTATTTGAACCAAAGGGGTTAGTTGACCCAAAGGGGTTAGTTGAGCCAAAGGGGTTAGTTGAACCAAAGGGGTTAGTTGACCCAAAGGGGTTAGTTGACCCAAAGGGGTTAGTTGACCCAAAGGGTTAGTTGACCCAAAGGGGTTAGTTGACCCAAAAGGTTAGTTGACCCAAAGGGGTTAGTTGACAAAAAGGGGTATCATAATATCATATTATAATTACATTTAGTCCATTTTCATGTATCATATTGTTGCGGTGTGTCATACGTATGAACTCAAGTCATTTGTATCGTTCCAGAGCAGACATCAATCATCATGACCCCCTGTATATACAAACGTAAAACAAGCAGGGATCTAGCCCCCCCCCCCCCCATTGGGGTCCTTGAGAGAACAGCCAAGGAAGTGAGATAAGGGAAGAAGTCCAATAGAATAGCAGCAAGGGATGAAAACAATAGACTGAATGACAATGAAAGAGGTATCATTGACAAATAGGACATTTTTATTTACCTTGGCAAGTCAGTTAAGAACAAATTCTTATATTCAATGACGGCCTAGGAACAGTGGGTTAACTGCCTTGTTCAGGGGCAGAACGACAGATTTGTACCTTGTCAGCTCAAGGGGTTTGAACTTGCTGGTTACTAGTCCAACGCTCTGACCACTAGGCTACCCTGCCGCCCAACAAAGAGAAGGAAGCTATGATAGAGCAGCAGATGAACACAAGGTCATATCTGATGACATGGAGTCTGAGATTGCTGAACATATTTGTATGTGTATTTATTATGGATCCCCATTAGCCAAGGCAGCAGCTACTCTTCCAGGGGTTTATTATGGATCCCCATTAGCCAAGGCAGCAGCTAATCTTCCTGGGGTTTATTATGGATCCTCATTAGTTCCTGCCAAGGCAGCAGCTACTCTTCCTGGGGTTTATTATGGATCCCCATTAGTTCCTGCCAAGGCAGCAGCTACTCTTCCAGGGGTTTCTTAGGATCCCCATTAGCCAAGGCAGCAGCTACTCTTCCAGGGTTTATTATGGATCCCCATTAGCCAAGGCAGCAGCTACTCTTCCTGGGGTTTTATTATGGATCCCCATTAGCCAAGGCAGCAGCTACTCTTCCTGTGGTTTATTATGGATCCCCATTAGTTCCTGTCAAGGCAGCAGCTACTCTTCCTGGGGTTTATTATGGATCCCCATTAGCCAAGGCAGCAGCTACTCTTCCTGGGGTTTATTATGGATCCCCATTAGCCAAGGCAGCAGCTACTCTTCCTGGGGTTTATTATGGATCCCCATTAGTTCCTGCCAAGGCAGCAGCTACTCTTCCAGGGGTTTATTAGGATCCCCATTAGCCAAGGCAGCAGCTACTCTTCCAGGGGTTTATTATGGATCCCCATTAGCCAAGGCAGCAGCTACTCTTCCTGGGGTTTTATTATGGATCCCCATTAGCCAAGGCAGCAGCTACTCTTCCTGTGGTTTATTATGGATCCCCATTAGTTCCTGTCAAGGCAGCAGCTACTCTTCCTGGGGTTTATTATGGATCCCCATTAGCCAAGGCAGCAGCTACTCTTCCTGGGGTTTATTATGGATCCCCATTAGCCAAGGCAGCAGCTACTCTTCCTGGGGTTTATTAAGGATCCCCATTAGCCAAGGCAGCAGCTACTCTTCCTGGGGTTTATTATGGATCCCCATTAGCCAAGGCAGCAGCTACTCTTCCTGGGGTTTATTATGGATCCCCATTAGCCAAGGCAGCAGCTACTCTTCCTGGGGTTTATTATTGATCCCCATTAGCCAAGGCAGCAGCTACTCTTCCAGGGGTTTATTATGGATCCCCATTAGCCAAGGCAGCAGCTACTCTTCCTGGTGTTTATTATGGATCCCCATTAGCCAAGGCAGCAGCTACTCTTCCTGGGGTTTTATTATCGATCCCCATTAGCCAAGGCAGCAGCTACTCTTCCTGGGGTTTATTATGGATCCCCATTAGCCAAGGCAGCAGCTACTCTTCCTGGGGTTTATTATGGATCCCCATTAGCCAAGGCAGCAGCTACTCTTCCTGGGGTTTATTATGGATCCCTATTAGCCAAGGCAGCAGCTACTCTTCCTGGGGTTTATTATGGATCCCCATTAGCCAAGGCAGCAGCTACTCTTCCTGGGGTTTATTATGGATCCCCATTAGCCAAGGCAGCAGCTACTCTTCCTGGGGTTTATTATGGATCCCCATTAGCCAAGGCAGCAGCTACTCTTCCTGGGGTTTATTATGGATCCCCATTAGCCAAGGCAGCAGCTACTCTTCCTGGGGTTTATTATGGATCCCCATTAGCCAAGGCAGCAGCTACTCTTCCTGGGGTTTATTATGGATCCCCTTTAGCCAAGGCAGCAGCTACTCTTCCTGGGGTTTTATTATGGATCCCCATTAGTTCCTGCCAAGGCAGCAGCTACTCTTCCTGGGGTTTATTATGGATCCCCATTAGCCAAGGCAGCAGCTACTCTTCCTGGGGTTTATTATGGATCCCCATTAGCCAAGGCAGCTGCTACTCTTCCTGGGGTTTATTATGGATCCCCATTAGTTCCTGCCAAGGGAGCAGCTACTCTTCCTGGGGTTTATTATGGATCCCCATTAGCCAAGGCAGCAGCTACTCTTCCTGGGGTTTATTATGGATCCCCATTAGCCAAGGCAGCAGCTACACTTCCTGGGGTTTATTATGGATCCCCATTAGCCAAGGCAGCAGCTACTCTTCCTGGGGTTTATTATGGATCCTCATTAGTTCCTGTCAATGCAGCAGCTACTCTTCCTGGGGTTTATTATGGATCCCCATTAGTTCCTGCCAAGGCAGCAGCTACTCTTCCAGGGGTTTATTATGGATCCCCATTAGCCAAGGCAGCAGCTACTCTTCCAGGGGTTTATTATGGATCCCCATTAGCCAAGGCAGCAGCTACTCTTCCTGGGGTTTATTATTGATCCCCATTAGCCAAGGCAGCAGCTACTCTTCCAGGGGTTTATTATGGATCCCCATTAGCCAAGGCAGCAGCTACTCTTCCTGGTGTTTATTATGGATCCCCATTAGCCAAGGCAGCAGCTACTCTTCCTGGGGTTTTATTATCGATCCCCATTAGCCAAGGCAGCAGCTACTCTTCCTGGGGTTTATTATGGATCCCCATTAGCCAAGGCAGCAGCTACTCTTCCTGGGGTTTATTATGGATCCCCATTAGCCAAGGCAGCAGCTACTCTTCCTGGGGTTTATTATGGATCCCTATTAGCCAAGGCAGCAGCTACTCTTCCTGGGGTTTATTATGGATCCCCATTAGCCAAGGCAGCAGCTACTCTTCCTGGGGTTTATTATGGATCCCCATTAGCCAAGGCAGCAGCTACTCTTCCTGGGGTTTATTATGGATCCCCATTAGCCAAGGCAGCAGCTACTCTTCCTGGGGTTTATTATGGATCCCCATTAGCCAAGGCAGCAGCTACTCTTCCTGGGGTTTATTATGGATCCCCATTAGCCAAGGCAGCAGCTACTCTTCCTGGGGTTTATTATGGATCCCCTTTAGCCAAGGCAGCAGCTACTCTTCCTGGGGTTTTATTATGGATCCCCATTAGTTCCTGCCAAGGCAGCAGCTACTCTTCCTGGGGTTTATTATGGATCCCCATTAGCCAATGCAGCAGCTACTCTTCACGGGGTTTATTATGGATCCCCATTAGCCAAGGCAGCAGCTACTCTTCCTGGGGTTTATTATGGATCCCCATTAGCCAAGGCAGCTGCTACTCTTCCTGGGGTTTATTATGGATCCCCATTAGTTCCTGCCAAGGGAGCAGCTACTCTTCCTGGGGTTTATTATGGATCCCCATTAGCCAAGGCAGCAGCTACTCTTCCTGGGGTTTATTATGGATCCCCATTAGCCAAGGCAGCAGCTACACTTCCTGGGGTTTATTATGGATCCCCATTAGCCAAGGCAGCAGCTACTCTTCCTGGGGTTTATTATGGATCCTCATTAGTTCCTGTCAATGCAGCAGCTACTCTTCCTGGGGTTTATTATGGATCCCCATTAGTTCCTGCTAAGGCAGCAGCTACTCTTCCAGGGGTTTATTATGGATCCCCATTAGCCAAGGCAGCAGCTACTCTTCCAGGGGTTTATTATGGATCCCCATTAGCCAAGGTAGCAGCTACTCTTCCTGGGGTTTTATTATGGATCCCCATTAGCCAAGGCAGCAGCTACTCTTCCTGGGGTTTATTATGGATCCCCATTAGCCAAGGCAGCAGCTACTCTTCCTGGGGTTTATTATGGATCCCCATTAGCCAAGGCAGCAGCTACTCTTCCTGGGGTCCAGCAAAATTAAGGCAGTTCATAGCATTTTAAAAACATCTCCTCCACTTTGAGCCAGGAGAGACTGACATGCATATGATTAACATATGCTCTCTGTGTACATCCAAGGCCCAGCCGTGCTGCCCTGTTCTGAGACAATTGCCTTTTTTTTGTGGCACCTGACCACATGACTGAACAGTAGTCCAGGCGGGAAAAAAACTAGGGCCTGTAGGACCTGCCTTGTTGATAGTGCTGTTAAGAAGGTAGAGCAGCGCTTTATTATGGACAGACTTCTCCCCATCTTAGCTACTGTTGTATCAATATGTTTTAATGACAGTTTACAATCCAGGATAACTCCAAGCAGTGTAGTCTCCTCAACTTGCTCAATTTCCACATGATTTATTGCAAGATTTAGTTGAGGTTTAGGGTTTAGTGAGTGAGTTGTCCCAAATACAAGGCTTTAGTTTTGGAAAAATGTAGGACTAACTAATTCCTTGCCACCCACTCTGAAACTAACTGCAACTCTTTGCTAAGTGCTGCAGTCATTTCAGTAGCTGTAGTAGCTAACATGTATAGTGTTGAGTCATCCGCATACATAGACACACTGGTTTTTACTTAAAGCCAGTGGCATGTCATCAGTAAAGATTTAAAAAGTAATGGGCCTAGACAGCTGCCCTGGGGAATGCCTGATTCTACCTGGATTATGTTGGAGAGGCTTCCATTAAAGAACACCCTCTGTGTTCTGTTAGACAGGTAACTCTTTATCCACATTATAGCAGGAGGTGTAAAGCCATAACAACATACGTTTTGCCAGCAGCAGACTATGATCGATAATGTCAAAAGCCGCACTGAAGTCTAACAAAACAGCCCCCCCACAATCTTTTTTTTGTCATCAATTTCTCTCAGACAATCATCAGTCATTTGTGTAAGTGCTGTGCTTGTTGAATATACCACACCCCCATTCTATTAGATAAACATATCAGGATCTCACGGACCAGTTTCATGGGCTTAATAGCCTCAAACACAGAGAACTTGCCTACGAACTGGCACATCGAAACAACATCCTTGTCCCAGACAACAGGTCAAAGAACTGGAAGGGTTTTGATATTCAACAGAGAGCTCTATATCTGAAAGTAGGCATACAATATACCACACCCCCATTCCATGAATTAAACTTTGACCTACCAGCACCATCACCCACAATCACAGGACACCATCAACCACTTACCTCAAGACGGCTCAACCTACCCTGTCCCTATACCCGGGGTAAGTTGCGCCAAGAGACCACTTTTTTTTGGACAAGCTATGTTTCCAAAACTGTTATGTTTACATTAATTCTAACTATTTCCATGGATACACAACATTCTGAAATATACGTCATTTCTTTGTTAGAAATAATACTATATTTTCCTTGACGGAGTGACGCAGAATTTAAAATATGGCTCAATTTACACCACTCTCCGCTATGAGTGTTTGAGTGCTGTAGTAATGGAGTTAAGATACATGATTTATTCTTGGCTTTTGTATGCTCCACATGAGCAGAAATGGACTGTGTGTTGTGCATCCAAAATGGCAACCTATTCCCTCTTTAGTGCTTTACATTTAACCAGGGTCCGTTTGGTCACAGGCTGGGTATAGTGGTCTCTGCAGACCTCCGGATGACCTCCCACAATTTTCTAAACGTTCTGTCTTAACACGCCTGTACGCAACAGAACATCAGTCTGGCATGGAGGAACTACGTCACTGCCTTATCCGACTTAATCAAATACAAAATAGTAGCTAGCAAGATGGAGCCCGCGGAGTTAATTTTTTAATGAGTGCATTTCGCAAGTGGCTAGTTTGTATCAACTATCTTCACTGAAAAATACTGCAAAAGGTTTCGCTTGAAAACTTTGGTTTCGAATCGCGATGTTCTGGTATGTCTGGCGCCGTGATTTGTTGGGAGACTTGTCTGTTTAAAGAGGACCCCCCACCCCAGAATTTTTTTGTTGCCTTAAAGTTTTCAAAAGAGTCCATCATTGAAACCAGACCCTAGTCACTGCTGTTGCCTAGGGAACCGGACCCTAGTCACTGCTGTTGCCTAGGGAACCAGACCCTAGTCACGGCTGTTGCCTAGGGTCGAGTTTCAGTACGTGTAGTGTGTAGAACGTCTTCATTATCGTGTGTCTGCCTAGCGTACATGAACAAAGCTTTACATAAATAAGAATTTGTTCTTAACTGACTTGCCCAGTTAAATAAAGGTAAAATAAATAAAAACATACCACTTGTAGTAAGAAGAGAGACAAGGGAAAACCAGACATTTTGGAACTTTCAGAACAGTTTAATGAGAAAGACAGCAATGTACCCATTGAACAAGAAAATTACATTTCATTAGAGAAAAAATGTAAGATTTGTGGATTTTGTAGAGCCAAGCTCTTTATGTACAGCATATTGCACTAGACAAAACAAATATCTCCCTCGTTCCCCCTCTCTTTCCCCTTGTTTCACGCTGTTTGAAAACCATGCAGGGCTCTCAGAAGCGTCTCATAACACCGCCTGCATCCCAAATGGCTCCCTATGTTATGTACTACTTTTGACCAGGGCCCATAGAGCTCTGGTCAAAAGTAGTGTACTACATAAGGTATAGGGTGCCATTTTGGACAGACAGTTCTGCTACATTTAGACTGGGCCTTCCTTCATAAAACACACCGCCCTGACCGATGTGGAATCCTTGAGACAGTTCTGAGAGCTCTAATGATGTGTTCTAGAATGATGTGATATTTGAAGATGGTTCTGAGAGCTCTACTGATGTGTTCTAGAATGATGTGATATGAAGGCAATGCTAAAGAGAGTCCTAGTTCAACAGAGCAGGAGTTAGATGGAAGTTCACAATGTTTCAGTTCATATAGTATTTAAAAAAAGAGATTGTGTTTTTTCCTCTCAATTCATTTACATTCAAACACAGATTTCAGGAATGCTGGGACATGCATTTTTACTCCATATACAGAATTATCAAATATCAAAAACAGCCCTTGAACTGAGAACGACACAGCGGACTTAAATTGGTAAAAACCAAAAAGCATGTCACAACACTTAAAAAGCGATCTTTAAAAAAAAAAAAAAAATCATGTTTTCGGACTTCATTGTTACATTTGTTTTGTTTTTTTACAAAAGTATACAAAAGTTTTTTTTCGCTTAGAAAGTTAGCAAGTTAAGAATTAGCTGCAGCAAATTGTTTTGTTTGTTGATATAAAAACACAAATAATCACAGCACTTAACAGTTAAGATTCACTCTTTCTTGGGAAATTCAAAAAACCGAATATTATTTTTTTTGACTTAATATTCAAGATACTGAAGGTTGAACATATCATATAAGTTTTAACCTCGAAGGGTTGAGACAATGGTTGGTTCTTATGGATTTGACGTCAACACCAACCCATAGGATGACCACACAACCCCTCCTACCTACAAATAATACTGGACGCCGTGGTGGCTCACTCCTCCTTGTACCCTCATCCTACATCGCTACTAGTTCGTGTCACAAACGGCACCCTATTTTCAATATAGTACACTACTTTTGACCAGAGCCCTATGGGAGCCATTTGGGACCCCTCTGGGAACCACTATGGGACCCGGTCAATAGTAGTGCACTATAATGTTGAGTAGGTGCCATTTGGGACACAGGAAAAGCTAGTCTTGTCGAGCTAGGCCGAGCCAGCATACAACAGATCTTAAAGACATACGGATCTAGAGAGGTTCAGTACAGGAGTCTGAAGAGTGGGTGCATATAAATATGGATCTAGAGAGGTTCAGTACAGGAAGAGTGGGTGCATATAAATGACTTTCCAGTGCACGTTGATTGTCAACAGTCATTTGGATATTTGAGTTTTGGGGCGATGAGCCCGGGAGTGTGTGTGTGTGTGTGTTGAGAGGGGTCAGGGTTGAGAGGGGTCAGGGTTAAAGGTCATAGATTAGGCATGTGCCCTAGAGGGTCGATATGGTTGTGTCCAAAATGGCACCTTATTCCCTATGGGCCCTGGTTAAATGGCACCCTATTCCCTATGGGTCTTCGTGAAATGGCACCCTATTCCCTATGGGCCCTGGTTAAATGGCACCCTATTCCCTATGGGTCTTCGTGAAATGGCACCCTATTCCGTATGGGCCCTGGTTAAATGGCACCCTATTCCGTATGGGCCCTGGTCAAATGGCACCCTATTCCCTATGGTCCCTGGTCAAATGGCACCCTATTCCTTATGGGCCCTGGTTAAATGGCACTCTATTCCCTATAGGTCCTGGTCAAATGTAGTGCACTAAATAGAGAATAGGGTGCCATTTGGGACACATCCCTTTACTACATAGGGAAGTTTTGGGACACACTTATGGTCAACCAGGCAGCTATTGTGCTATAGATGTGTCACAGCTGAGCCTTTAGACTGATGACCAGACTAAACTAGGAGAGCCCATTCTATAGATAACCATGACCAGACTGAACAAGGAGACCTGTGACCACCATTCTATAGATAACCACGACCAGACTGAACAAGGAGACCTGTGACCACCATTCTATAGATAACCACGACCAGACTGAACAAGGAGAGCTGTGACCCCCATTCTATAGATAACCATTACCAGACTGAACAAGGAGAGCTGTGACCCCCATTCTATAGATAACCATTACCAGACTGAACAAGGAGAGCTGTGACCCCCATTCTATAGATAACCATGAGCAGACTGAACAAGGAGAGCTGTGAACCCCATTCTATAGATAACCATGAGCAGACTGAACAAGGAGAGCTGTGACCCCCATTCTATAGATAACCATGAGCAGACTGAACAAGGAGAGCTGTGAACCCCATTCTATAGATAACCATGAGCAGACTGAACAAGGAGAGCTGTGACCCCCATTCTATAGATAACCATGAGCAGACTGAACAAGGAGAGCTGTGAACCCCATTCTATAGATAACCATGAGCAGACTGAACAAGGAGAGCTGTGAACCCCATTCTATAGATAACCATGAGCAGACTGAACAAGGAGAGCTGTGAACCCCATTCTATAGATAACCATGAGCAGACTGAACAAGGAGAGCTGTGAACCCCATTCTATAGATAACCATTAGCAGATGGTTGTGATGGATGATGGTTGGTGTGGCTGGTCTCATACTCACAAGGCACATTTAGTACATCTGATTGTCTGCTGGTTGGTGTGATTCCCAAAAGACCCATTAACACAGCTTAGTATAAAGACACATTAGTCCGTCTGTCCTCCCAACCCACGGGCCCAGCTAACACACAGGCTGAGTCCCCAATGGTACACTATTTTCTGTTCAAAAGTAACACACTACATAGGGAATAGGGTTCAATTTAGGACACTAACACACAGTAGTGTTACTGACTGACTGTTCCATCAACTAGGAGAAGAAACTGTGTACATCCCGATAGCTATACAGTAGCACTGAGTGAGACATTTTTTTTTTGTTGAATAAATTACTTCTAAAAATCAAATAAAACATTTTAAAAAGTAAAAAAAAATATTAAATCAATTATAGAAAGTCCAGGGAGTAGCTGGTGATTGAGTGAGGAGTTGAACGAGAGAGAGAGAGAGAGAACGAGAGAGAGAGAGAGATACTTCAACTGGCTCAGCATTCAGTGGTTTGCAGGCAACGTTCTGTCAAAACAGAACAGTGTCTGTGGTCAATGATGTCACTGATAACCATCAAAGAACATGGATGAAACCCAAATGGCATCCTATTCCCTAATATAGTGCACTACTCGTGATCAAAGCTGGTCAAAAGTAGTGCACTATATTAGGGAATAGGGTGCCATTTGGGAAACAAGCCTGTCGATCAGATGTCGTCATGTGGTTCTATATTGGGTAGAGCAACACATGCAAAGCTTGTTGTTCTTAATGGGAATTTGCATATTTTCATCTTGTTAAAGTAGAATAAAAACACTCAGTATGGCGGGCATGTGACTGAACAACTACTCCCTGAAGAATATATTTTTTTTTTAAAAACTACAACTAAAAAAGGAAACACCATCAGTGTCATCAAATATATTCAAATCACATTTTTTTTAAATGTAAAAAAATGTTTTTTTACATTAGTTAAAAAAATAATAATCCTGTCTTCTGTTAATATCATCATCATCATCATCATCATCTTTAAAACCACTTTTAAAACGTACTCAAATAAGAACTTGTAGTAAGAACTCTGAAATAAAACTAAAGTTTGAAAAGCAGTGGTCGTTGGGTTTATTTTTTAAAAAAAAGCAGCATGATCTAAAATGCGGTCACCATTACAAACACAGATTCTAGGCCATAGGTGCACATGGACAGCGTAGGTAAAAGACTCACTAGAACTGTTACTGCTGAACCCTCAGTAAAAAAAAATATTATTATTATTATTTTAAAACTATCTATTGTGGATTTACTCATGTTTGTATACATGGCAATTGTATCTGTGTTTGGGAGTTGAAGCCAAAGTGATTCACGCTAAGATTGTGTTAAGAGAGAGAGAGAGAGTAAAAGGTGAAATCTATTTCATTGAACTGAGTGACATTGTCAAGTGTGAAGATGAACTTCATTGAACGATTGATTGATTGATTGATTGATTGCCTTGTTTAAAAAATAAAATAAAAAAAAGAGCTGTTCCTCCATGAATGACAATTTGATTGTAACAGCAATAGATCCCTAAGGTTTTAGTGCCTTCCACTGATTCGTCAATACAGTATTGCTCCAAGTCCTTGATTGCACAACAACTTTTATTTGCCCTTTTCACAGCAGACTCGTAACGCTACAACAGATAGAACTGTGTCAAATCACCAGGTCTGTTGGTTGTGATTGTCAATCCAGCCAGATAAATACATCTTCATAACGATAGGTTCATCAATAAAAAAATTTTTAAAATAAGCTTTTCCACAGGAGTAAAGTCCTCAACTCCGACAAAACAAATTTTACGGTTGCGATTTTTTTTGGGGGGGGGGGGGGGGGGGGATATTTTTTTGGTTTCACGGACGACAAAATGCCTTACTCACACTAAAAACTTAAACTCAAAGTCAGGTTGCTTGATTGAATGAATCACATTGCAGACCTAAGTCTTAGAATCTTTAAAGTACACATACATTCATACTGTCAATCACACACAAAAAAAAAAAGGACCTGGCATTCATCTCATTCAGACTGAATGTTAAAACCCAACTGCTGTTGGCTGGTATTACCAAAAGACACAGGATAAAAAGACACACTCTCTATCTCTCTCAATCTACACCGGAGCTCAACAAGACATGTCTTAAGACCCTGCTTGTCTCGGCGAAACCACCACAGAATCTTTATGACAAACCATTTGTCATATATATATATATATATCAGTGTGGAACAGTGAAAAATATTTAGTTACAGGGAGTTTGTATTCTTCCAAAAAATACATTTGAAAAATGTGCCTGTCGGTAAGATCGTCGTGGGTTGGTGAGTAGAACTTCATAAGACCTTCCAAGAATTTACACAAGAACTTCACGACCTTCCATGTCCACAACGGTGTTGTTTTCTTTAAGGGATTTCTCTTTAAATTTCATCCCGTGCTTCTTGTCCATTTCCTTTTGGCGTGTTTTCAAACCAAAAAGATGCTATCTACTGTACTAAATAGTTATATATATATATATATTTTAGAAAATATTTATATCTTCAAACAGCATGGCTTCTTCTTCATCATCATCATCACGAAGAAAGAGGAGAAGAGAGAGATAGAGAAGAGGAACGTGATTCTAATCTCTGTCCAGCAGTGACTATCGTTCTCTTCTTCGTCGTCTTTGATTTAAAAAAAAAAAGACAAAAAAAAGGAATCCAAACCCGTGTTCCATCATACAGAGTCTGGTCCCTCGTTTTCAGGGACGGGAGGAGGCGAGAGGAGACACCCGAAGTGGGTGGAAGGTACCCCTCATCTTTCCTGTCCTCTTAGGTGGGGTACAGCAGGGGCCTCTCTGTTAAACAGGAAACCGTAGAGGGCCATGGTCAGACGAATCCAGACTGGTAGGACATCCCTCTGATGCCGCAGGAACTGTGAGGAAGAGAAGAGAGAGGGATGGAGATGAGTATTAAGTCAATCAATCAGTAGAAACCGCATTACCTCGCGCCGAGCAGCACTCCCCCTACTGGATTACCTCACGCTGAGTAGCACTCCCCCTACTGTATTACCTCAGCACTCCCCCTACTATATTACCTCACGCTGAGTAGCACTCCCCCTGCTGTATTACCTCACGCTGAGTAGCACTCCCCCTGCTGTATTACCTCACGCTGAGTAGCACTCCCCCTACTGTATTACCTCACGCTGAGTAGCACTCCCCCTACTGTATTACCTCAGCACTCCCCCTACTGTATTACCTCACGCTGAGTAGCACTCCCCCTACTGTATTACCTCGCGCCGAGCAGCACTCCCCCTACTGTATTACCTCGCGCCGAGCAGCACTCCCCCTACTGTATTACCTCACGCTGAGCAGCACTCCCCCTACTGTATTACCTCACGCTGAGCAGCACTCCCCCTACTGTATTATCTCATGCTGAGCAGCACTCCCCCTACTGTATTACCTCACGCTGAGCAGCACTCCCCCTACTGTATTACCTCACGCTGAGCAGCACTCCCCCTACTGTATTACCTCAGCACTCCCCCTACTGTATTACCTCACGCTGAGCAGCACTCCCCCTACTGTATTACCTCACGCTGAGCAGCACTCCCCCTACTGTATTACCTCACGCTGAGCAGCACTCCCCCTACTGTATTACCTCACGCTGAGCAGCACTCCCCCTACTGTATTACCTCACGCTGAGCAGCACTCCCCCTACTGTATTACCTCACACTGAGCAGCACTCCCCCTACTGTATTACCTCACGCTGAGCAGCACTCCCCCTACTGTATTACCTCACGCTGAGCAGCACTCCCCCTACTGTATTACCTCACGCTGAGCAGCACTCCCCCTACTGTATTACCTCACACTGAGCAGCACTCCCCCTACTGTATTACCTCACGCTGAGCAGCACTCCCCCTACTGTATTACCTCACGCTGAGCAGCACTCCCCCTACTGTATTACCTCTGACTGCACCTCCCCATTCACTGAACCTTCTTCCATCCAGGACAATGACAACAATAGAGACCAAAACAAGATATACACAAAGCAAGTGTTTTACTTCATAATTATCAGCTAGATATGTGAATCGTAATAATCTAGCTAGCCAGCTAGTTAAACAGGCAAAAATGACCTAAAACCATTATTAAGCAAGATAGCAAAGAATAATTGACATCTATCTGGCTAGCTAACAGTACTAGCAGCTAGCCAGTTAGCCCTATTGGCTTATTATGGGCTTGCTACAGTGGGGCAAAAAAGTATTTAGTCAGCCACCAATTGTGCAAGTTCTCCCACTTAAAAAGATGAGGCCTGTAATTTTCATCGTAGGTACACTTCAATTATGACAGACAAAATGAGGGAAAAAAATCCAGAAAATCACATTGTAGGATTTTTAATGAATTTATTTGCAAATTATGGTGGAAAATAAGTATTTGGTCAATAACAAAAGTTTGTCAATACTTTGTTATATGCCCTTTGTTGGCAATGACAGAGGTCAAACGTTTTCTGTAAGTCTTCACAAGGTTTTCACACACTGTTGCTGGTATTTTGGCCCATTCCTCCATGCAGATCTCCTCTAGAGCAGTGATGTTTTGGGGCTGTTGCTGGGCAACACAGACTTTCAACTCCCTCCAAAGATTTTCTATGGGGTTGAGATCTGGAGACTGGCTAGGCCACTCCAGGACCTTGAAATGCTTCTTACGAAGCCACTCCTTCGTTGCCCGGGCGGTGTGTTTGGGATCATTGTCATGCTGAAAGACCCAGCCACGTTTCATCTTCAATGCCCTTGCTGATGGAAGGAGGTTTTCACTCAAAATCCCACAATACATGGCTCCATTCATTCTTTCCTTTACACGGATCAGTTGTCCTGGTCCCTTTGCAGAAAAACAGCCCCAAAGCATGATGTTTCCACCCCCATGCTTCACAGTAGGTATGGTGTTCTTTGGATGCAACTCAGCATTCTTTGTCCTCCAAACACGACGAGTTGAGTTTTTACCAAAAAGTTATATTTTGGTTTCATCTGACCATATGACATTCTCCCAATCTTCTTCTGGATCATCCAAATGCTCTCTAGCCAACTTCAGATGGGCCTGGACATGTACTGGCTTAAGCAGGGGGACACGTCTGGCACTGCAGGATTTGAGTCCCTGGCGGCGTATTGTGTTACTGATGGTAGGCTTTGTTACTTTGGTCCCAGCTCTCTGCAGGTCATTCACTAGGTCCCCCTGTGTGCTTCTGGGATTTTTTCTCACCGTTCTTGGGATCATTTTGACTCCACGGGGTGAGATCTTGCCCCAGATCGAGGGAGATTATCAGTGGTCTTGTATGTCTCACATTTCCTAATAATTGTTCCCACAGTTGATTTCTTCAAACCAAGCTGCTTACCTATTGCAGATTCAGTCTTCCCAGCCTGGTGCAGGTCTACAATTTTGTTTCTGGTGTCCTTTGACAGCTCTTTGGTCTTGGCCATAGTGGAGTTTGGAGTGTGACTGTTTGAAGTTGTGGACAGGTGTCTTTTATACTGATAACAAGTTCAAACAGGTGCCATTAATACAAGTAACGAGTGGAGGACAGAGGAGCATCATAAAGAAGAAGTTACAGGTCTGTGAGAGCCAGAAATCTTGCTTGTTTGTAGGTGACCAAATACTTATTTTCCACCATAATTAGCAAATAAATTCATTAAAAATCCTACAATGTGATTTTCTGGATTTGTTTTTCTCATTTTGTCTGTCATAGTTGAAGTGTACCTACGATGAAAATGACAGGCCTCTCTCATCATATTATTAAGTGGGAGAACTTGCACAATTGGTGGCTGACTAAATACTTTTTTGCCCCACTGTATATACGGTACCTAGGCAGGTAAAACATGCCAAAATTAACACAGCATTTATTTACTAACGTATCAAAATAAAATATTGTAGTCAGGCAACAAATGAGATGTGAAAAGGCAACATTTCATCCCGTCGTCGAAGTTTATTTTATCTTGCTTCAGCTCAAATAATGTCCACCATTGATTTCAATACATTTTGTCGCTCTTTCTTTGAATATATATTTTTTATATTTCTTTGCAACAGCATAGCTTCCGTCCCTCTCCTCGCCTCGAACCAGGGACCCTCTGCACACATCAACCACAGTCACTCACGAAGCATCGTTACCCATCGCGCCACAAAAGCCGCGGCCCTTGCAGAGCAAAAGGGGGAACAACTACTTCTAGGTCTCAGAGCGAGTGACGTCACCGACTGAAACACTATTAGCGCGCACCACCGCTACCTAGCTAGCCATTTCACGTCGGCCACATTTGCATACTTTCCATTGAAGCTCGCGTCGATGCATGCTTCAAAATATGTACAAAACAGGAAGTACGTATTCGAGAAGAGCCCGTCGCGCTCTGTTTCGCATACTTTGAATAGGAGTCATACTCTGAACCTCCGGTGCTCAGAGCACGGTAGTATACATTTTGTCTGTGGTGCTTCCTGAGTTCATTATGACATCATGGTTCTGAAGTGAAACAACACTATCACCGATGGTAACCAGCTGTCTAGACCAGACAAAACACTAGAACAGATCTGATATTTCCACAACAGCAGTGTGTGTGTGTTTCTGTCTCTAAGTGTTTGTGTTTGGTTTGCAACATAACTGGGTTCTGTCACTAAGGGCTGTCTGTCCCACATAGACACAGTACACAGGGTGAGATCCAGACTGTGGGGTCAGATAAGGTCCAGTAACAGGGTTATACCCAGACTGTCGGGTCTGGCTAAGAGGGGTGGGAGGGCATTTGGGCTCCCGAGTGGCACAGCAGTCTAAGACACTGTGTCTCAGTGCGAGAGGCGTCACTACAGTCCTTGGTTTGAATCCAGGCTGTATCACAATACGGCCCGCGATTTGGAATCCCATAGGGAGGCGCACAATTGGCCCGGCGTCATCCGGGTTTGTCCCGGGGTAGGCCGTCATTGTAAAATAAGAAATTTGTTCTTAACTGACTTCCCGAGTTAAATAAAAATAAAAATGTAGAAAAAAGTGGTCTGGCTAAGAGCAATAGGGCCACTGCTCCAGGTTAAGAAACAGGGCTCGTATCCAGTTCCGTTTGGATGGGTTTAGTTTATGCAGAGTCAAATCAAATCAAAAATGTTTATATAGCCCTTCTTACATCAGCTGATATCTCAAAGTGCTATACAGCAACCCAGCCTAACACCCCAAACAGCAAGCAATGCAGGTGTAGAAGCACGGTGGCTAGGAAAAACTCCCTAGGAAGGCCAAAACCTAGGAAGAAAACTAGAGAGGAACCAGGCTATGATGGGTGGCTAGTCCTCTACTGGCTGTACTGGGTAGAGAGGAACCAGGCTATGAGGGGTAGCCAGTCGTAAACAACCTCTCTGAGGCGGAGACAGAGAAAGACTCTGGGAGAAAGCTCCCCGTATTTCATCACTTCCCATATTGACGCCCTGCTCTCCCACCCAGACAGTGTAACCAGTAATATTCACGTTAACTGACTAATGATCATAACAAGGCAAGGCTGCTCCAGATAGGAAACCATCTGATGCCTTCCTCCTACATCTGTCACTTTATATTTGGGGTGTATAGAAGCTGCTTCCACCCCCTCCTCTCCCCTCTCTGTTCAAGCGGGGCTCCAGTAGGCTTTCTGACTGAAGAGCTGGTCGGGATATTGCAACGGGTTGGGTAAGCATCTGCCCGTTTCAATCGCTCTTGTTCTCTTTATCCCAAACCCCCATCCCGATCTCTATATTCCTTATTCCTCCCCCTCTCTTTCTCTCCCAGCCAGAGCAAGGCAGTCTCTCCCTCTCCCAGACTATCTGATGCAGCCCTGGCAGAGCAGACTGAACCGAGTTGAACCAACGCAACAAACCCTCCCCTTTAATTGAGCTTTAATTAATTGTCTTCATGTTTTGCTGCAGGGCCTATTTAAAATAGTACTACTTCAAAACACAAGTCATACTCTGGCATGATATGCTTGTGGCTTCTCTCTGTGCACTTCACTGTGGGAAGTGGAGAAGACTGACTATTAAAACGGTTTTTTTCCTTCCTCAAGCTACTCTAGCCACCCTGGCAACTCTAGCCACCCTGGCAACTCTAGCCACCCTGGCTACTCTAGCCACCCTGGCTACTCTAGCCACCCTGGCAACTCTAGCCACCCTGGCTACTCTAGCCACCCTGGCAACTCTAGCCACCCTGGCAACTCTAGCCACCCTGGCAACTCTAGCCACCCTGGCAACTCTAGCCACCCTGGCAACTCTAGCCACCCTGGCAACTCTAGCCACCCTGGCAACTCTAGCCACCCTGGCAACTCTAGCCACCCTGGCAACTCTAGCCACCCTGGCAACTCTAGCCACCCTGGCAACCACAACATGTTTTGTTCTCGTTTATTTGATATAAATATAAAAACACAATTTGAAAAGATTTTGCTGAGTTGCAGTTCATTGAAATAAATTCAACATCATTTTGAAAGAAAATAAACGTTGTGTGTATGGAACATTTCACTTCAGCTCATGAAACCAACACTTTACATATATTTTTGTTATATATATATATATACACACACACACACACACACACACTTTAAAGGCCATATTAAAAGACTCAAAACAAATGACTCAGCTATATATATATATATATATATATATATATAGTGTTCCCTTTATTTTTTTGAGCAGTTATATATATATATATATATATCTCTCATTTGTTTTGAGTCTTTTAATATGGGCTTAAAGTGTCCAGAATCCAAGAAAGTGGTGAATCCCAGAGCAGACATTGAACATGTTGGGCCCTAAACTGTATATTGTATGACGGGGATTTTGGACAGAAATTTCCTGGCAGGGACAATACTAAAGTGCTTCATCGGTCACGTGTGTGTGTGTGTGTGTGGTCAAATTTACTAACCAAATACAACAACAAGTTCTGGTAGATATTGTTTGAAATATGACAGACTTTGTTGAGAATAGAATCAGATCATTCAGGATAAAAACAACAAACTTTCTCTCGTCTCTGTCTCTTTTAGATAAAAACACAATAGCTCTCTCTCTGTCTCACACACACGTCGAGCCAGTCAGTGGGGTGAGTGAGTGGAGAATTATGGGTAGTTGTTGCGTTACCGGTTGTGTCTGTGTTGAGTTAGTCACGGTTCTATTTTTAGACAGCCATATAAACAGCCAGCGAGCCTACCCACACACAGTAGTATCTCTCGCTCTGACCTCATCTGTCTCTCTTTGTTACAATCAGTCAGTCTGTGTTAGTCAGTCAGTCAGTCAGTCAGTGTTAGTCAGTCAGTCAGTCAGTCAGTCAGTCAGTGTTAGTCAGTCAGTCAGTCAGTCAGTCAGTGTTACCATCAGTCAGTCAGTCAGTCAGTCAGTCAGTCAGTCAGTCAGTCAGTGAGTCAGTGAGTCAGTCAGTCAGTGAGTCAGTCTGTGTTAGTCAGTCAGTCAGTGTTACAGTTAGTGTTACCGTCAGTCAGTGTTACAGTCAGTGTTACCGTCAGTCAGTGTTACCGTCAGTCAGTGTTACCGTCAGTCAGTGTTACCGTCAGTCAGTCAGTCAGTCAGTCAGTCAGTCAGTCAGTCAGTCAGTCAGTCAGTGTTACCGTCAGTCAGTCAGTCTGTGTTACCGTCAGTCAGTCAGTCTGTGTTACCGTCAGTCAGTCAGTCTGTGTTACCGTCAGTCAGTCAGTCTGTGTTACCGTCAGTCAGTCAGTCAGTCAGTCAGTCAGTCTGTGTTACAGTCAGTGTTACCGTCAGTCAGTCAGTGTTACCGTCAGTCAGTCAGTCAGTGTTACCATCAGTCAGTGTTACCATCAGTCAGTCAGTCAGTCAGTCAGTCAGTCAGTCAGTGTTACCATCAGTCAGTCAGTGTTACCGTATGTCTGTCTGTCTTATTACACATCAGAAGTGCAATTTTTAAACCAAGAGCCAACCTCTTTCTCACTGTAAACAATACTTTGTGGATTCGGTGACCTGGCACCACCCTCTAGCATATCTGCTTGGTAATTTGTGGTTGGGTTCTTTTGAATGGTTCTAACCCAGAATGTGGATGAATCAGTGACAGAGCTCTATTTTTAACAGGCTTATTTGTGGCCACCCCAGCTGGCAAAATGTTGGGTCTTTTTCTTTTCACAGAGAAGAGCCACAAAGACACAGAAATCTGGAAGTGGGTGGCCCAAGCTCAGAGCCCCACACACACACACTACAGTTAGTTAACCTTTGACCCGTACCAGTTGAACATGTTCCTGGT
Organism: Oncorhynchus mykiss; assembly: GCF_057628025.1. Lineage (NCBI taxonomy): Eukaryota > Metazoa > Chordata > Actinopteri > Salmoniformes > Salmonidae > Oncorhynchus > Oncorhynchus mykiss. The sequence goes on from NC_143025.1 coordinate 90,963,556, forward strand.
GGAACTGGTCTCCGATCTCCCGGAGCTTACGTCCGATCCTCGCCTCCGCGCTATCCTCCACCCGCTCTTCCTCTGGTCTCTCCTCCATTCTCCTCCTCCTCTCCTCGTCCTCCCTCCGCCTCTCTCCCCGATCGTCCATGGGCTCGAACCGAGCTGGGAAGTGCAAGCGGAATCCAGCGTTGCCTGTGGGAAGAAAATGGATATTGTTCAGTGTCATGGATTTAGCCTCTGATTCACCATCAATATGTGAGATTGACCCAAGTACAGAAATCCACACTCTTTCGCCGTTAAAAAAAAGAAAAAAGAAAGAAAGGTGTTAAAAGAGACCTCATTCCCTTTACCTGATCCTGTGAAGTGGACAGATTAGAATTGACAACAAAATATACTCCGGTCGAATGACACAAGCAGCTAAACTTTCTAGATTTTACCGGTGGCTGTGTTTGTGTCTCAGTCACAGAGACGCACGCAGCACTCCTCTCGTCTGTCACAAAGACCGGCCGGCTGGCTAGCTGACTCACAGTGTTTGCTCTAGAGTGCCGCCACAGTACCTGTATCGTCGGCAGTAACACTAAACTGGTTCTATCAGATATGGCTTTCAGAGAAATGGGTTTCTTACGGTCAAAATCTCCACTGTAAAATAAAACTCCCTCTATATGCACGTGCCGGTAGCCGGTTGAAAATAATACTTGCTTCCCAAATTTCACCCCCAAGGGCCCTGGTAAACAGTATAACACTATAAAAAGGGGACCATGTGGGACTCACACCAAGTGAACTCAACAACAACCTTGATGAGCTGTGTTGGGCTGTGGCACGGCAGAGTGTTTAGTTAGTCACTGCCCCTAGCATGCACTTACATGCCATGCCGTTAGGAAAACAAACACCTTTACATAACACTACAGAGATCTGTCTGTCTGTCTGTCTACAGATAGGTGGGAGGGACAGACAGACAGACAAAGATAAAAATCTGTGCAAGAAACAACTAGGGGCTCTACAAGCTACAGAGTATCAAGTAAAGGAGAGAGGCGGGGTTTGGGTGTCAATTCCTTTTAATTCAGGAAGTAAACTGACATTCTAATTAAAATTGTCTTCGGTGCGATTCGACGGAGGACATTTTGAATTTGGGTAGCACTTAATACGAACTCTAAATAAAGCATTTTAGAATGGATTCGTAAATTATTTATTCATCATTACTCCATTCATAAAGATATATTTCCTTTAACAACCTCTGTGTTGTGGGCTTATTGTTTAACCGTTGATGAAGTTCGAGGGGACATTTAGAGACCTTAGGGAGCATCAGATACTCCTGGAATGTCTACCAATGACCATGTCCATCTTTTGGTGAGGAAATTACACTGGTCACTCAAAACATTTATAAAATGTATTATAAAGTATAGAATTGCCCACAACTTTAAGATGAGGCCAAACAAAAATAATTAACTAATGGTTTATAATGACCTATATTAAAACATCTTATGAATGGATTCATGATTAATAAATGAATAAACTATTTACTAATCCATTATAAATTAATGAGGCATTATAAAGTGCTACCCAAATTCCAAATCCCACAGAAGTGAATTGGAATGAGAATGTGTGTTTCCCTGCCTTTGTCTGCGTTTTCTCCTGTACGACAGTGTTTGGATGATATATGTAAAAGGTGGTAGGATGATTAGCGACAGTGAGGTAGAATACCTTGAATGTCACACAATATCTCCACTTTGAATTGCAAAACAGTCCCTGTGCCTCGGTCTAGTGGGGAAAAAAAAAAAAAAAAACCTGAGTCACACTACACTTTAACCGATCTGATCAGACCGGAGTCAAATAGTTAAACCTGTTCACGTTGTTCAGCTGTGTTGGATTTAGTTTGTCTAGTCAAAAAGGAACCAATGGGATAGTCCACAAAATTGCAAAAGGCGAATCAAAACACATCGTCCAATAGCATTTTGAAATGGGTTCCTCTTCGTCCTGTTTCTTACCATGGAACAGTATTCTGCTCTGGTGATTGTCCTCAACCCCGCAGGGAAAGTTGTTGTTGCTGTGGCCTTGTGGTACCATGATGTCGTGTCCCTCTGACCGCGGGACAACGGCGTTGGGTCCAGTCGACGTCTGTGTAGACCTGTCCTGGGTGTCTTCTCTGTCCCTGCTCTCCCTGTCATGAAACTTGATTTCCCTGAAGGGGGTGCCCCAGCACTGGGAGACAGGACGCTGAAGAGACATGTCCTCCTCTTCATCATCCATTGGGAGCCTCAGAGGTAGTCTCCCTACAGGAGAGAGACAGGAGAAACGGTGTGAGACAGAACTGTGTGTGAGTCTGTTTGAGAGAGACAGAGAGACATGTTCCCCTCATCAATCAGGAGCCTCAGAGGTAGTCTACCTACAGGAGACGACAAGGAGACAGGGAGGGAGTTACTGTAAATCAGGTGAGGGAGAGTTACTGTAAATCGGGTGAAGGGGAGTTACTGTAAATCAGGTGGAACATACAACTTTGGCAACCAGCAATTCTTGAGCAAACAAGGCTTACAACAGCACTCAAAGTATTTGTTAGAAAAGAAGTGGGAGTAGTTGTGTGTGTGAACTGCTGAACTGGAAGGACTTGATGGAATTATTCATTATTAGACACACACACACACACACACACATATATATAACAGGTGCAAAAACAACATGGAAGGAGTGGTAATAGATTATCACACTCATTCAAAACACAATTTTTTCAAAAAGCAAATTTAGATCATTCTGATTCCTGGTATGTTGCTGCCCCCAAATGCTCATCATCAGTGTCAGAAGGCAGCATCCCAGCGTGTGGGGAGAGCCAGCATGGGGATAAAAGCCTCTTCTCACTCTTCTCACTTCTCACTCCTCACTGTGTCAACCAGAGCACAGCACAGACACACACTGAGTGCAAACACACACGCATACAACGAGCGCAGCACAGAAAACACACACACGCCAAGCGCACAGACAACTCAGAGGACTAGATTCCCCTGTCTGCACATTTCAGCTAAAGCTTTCAGAGACTCTGTCTCTCTCAGTCAACCTCTGCTCAGTCAACCTCTGCTCAGTCAACCTCTGCTCAGTCAACCTCTGCTCAGTCAACCTCTGCTCAGTCAACCTCTGCTCAGTCAACCTCTGCTCAGTCAACCTCTGCTCAGTCAACCTCTGCTCAGTCAACCTCTGCTCAGTCAACCTCTTCTCTCACGACAGGAATAAAGCGGCATGTTAACTAACGCTACCTTCCCAGGGAGAAACCACAGTTCCTGCTGAAACTCCACGCGCCTGCCTCACTTATGCTACTGGCTGAGTTCATGGAGCAGGAAGGAAAACAAACAAGTTTCACTGCGCTCTGCTCTGCCCTGCCCTGCTCTGCTCTGCCCTGCTCGCCTGCCCTGCCCTGCTCTGCTCTGCTCGCCTGCCTGCCCTGCTCTGCCCTGCTCGCCTGCCTGCCCTGCTCTGCCCTGCTCTGCTCTGCCCTGCCTGCCTGCCTGCCCATCATGTCAGGTTATGAGCTGCCATGGTTATTTAAAGATACACTATGCAGAAATGGCTCTGGCATTTCCTGGTTGCTAAACAGTTGCCTTATTACAGTTTGTGACAAAAATAAGCAAGTATAGTGTGCAGAGAATCACTGTAACATCTAAACGGCTGCGAAAATATGTTTTCCATAACCAAAACTATTGTATGTTCAGCCGTTTGAAACTGGTGTACAAAACCGAAAGTAAAAGACACAGACTAAATTTAAGAACGGGAAGAATAGAAAATAGCTCACATGGAACCGATCTACCACTTCTTAGAATTATTTTCAAAAAACAATGAAAGATCTAGAACTAATATGTCTATGTGATTTAGTTCAGGGTCCCCCCCCCCCCCCCCCCCAAAAAAAGTGTCTCTTTTCCTGTTGTTGGGTGACAAAACGAGAGGGATTGACATGCAAATCCCAGAGCTGAAACTGGATCTGTGGTTATTGAGTTTGAGCACAGTGTGGTGACGGATAACATAATGTTGAATGAGGTCATAATGTACTGTATCGGAAGAGGGACGACATTTGAATGAAACTTGTGGAAAAACATTGAATGATGATGATGATGATGATGATGACGAGCGCTGTTGAAGTGCATAGTTTCAGCTGCATAATTTTCCAGGGTGGGAGGCGCAAAGTTACCACAATGCTTACTGGTGTAGGACTATTAGCCATTTTCCTATGGTATGCTACTGGAAGTGTAGTTCAGATACCAAGACCATAGACTACAGGAAAACAGTTACTAGTAAGTACTAAATACTATAGACTACATTATAAAATAGTTACTAGCAAGTACTAAACACTATAGACTACATGATAAAATAGTTACTAGCAAGTACTAAACACTATAGACTACATTATAAAATAGTTACTAGTAAGTACTAAACACTATAGACTACATGATAAAATAGTTACTAGCAAGTACTAAACACTATAGACAACATTATAAAATAGTTACTAGCAAGTATAAAACACTACAGACTACATAATACAACAAGCAAACAGTGCCTTCAAATCATGCTGGCAGTGAGCAGAAGGCTGGCAGGCTGCACACACACCCTGCCTGGGGCATGAGGCAGGCCTGCCAAACTGTGGTCACATGGTCACAGGGGCCGAGGCTGCGGCTCCATCTGTGTACTGGGCTCTCTTCCACCTCGCTCTCCTTCTTCCACCCTCTCCCTCCTCTAGTTCTCTCTCATGCCAGAAGGTAAGGGCACAAGGTGAGCTCTATATCCAGGCACCTGCTAGTGTGACAGGCTACCGGAGAATTAAGTAGGAGGCATTATTGGCATAGCCCAAGTCTAAAATGTGTATGTTTATTTATAATTACCATAAACTGGCTTGTTATAAATTCGGCTATAATGTCTAATAATTGCATATGAAATACAATGGAAACAAACTGTGTTTCTTCATAATTCTAATGTAACCTAAAAATCGGGGTGACTTTGGGAGCACGCGGTGCAGGGTGGGTCTCGAGGAACGCAATTAGCCCACGTATCTGGTGAGGTGCGTGTGGCAGGCAGCTCGAGAGCGGAGCGCCGCGGGGCATAACTCGCTACCTAAACAAGGAAAGTCGTTTATGGTAGTGTGTGGAGCAAACGGCAAATCAGTCATAACATGACACTGACTTGCGATAAGCATAAAAATGAGCTACTGATTTATCTTTGAGTGTTGGAGCGAAAAACAATGAATGTCAGTGCCAGATGACTTGATATGGCAGAGCAATGATATATTACGAGAAAAGTGTCCTTCATTGATTACCCTTTTTTCCCAGGTAGAAATTAAATGAAAAATTGAGATTCTTGAATAAAATCACATAGTTAACCGCAATCCGAACGTTGCAACTGTTGCAATAAAACCAGCAACGCGTGCCAAGTCGACTCGTCCCGTGCGGCGAAATTATTCCACCTGCTACCTGTGTGTGGCGCTGGCTGGCTGGCCACATAGCTGCGCTCGATTCGACCCAATCTCACCGCAAAGTGGATGGAATTACACAAAAATGCTAACAGTAGGCTATTTCAAACTTTTATAAAGTAGACTATATAAAAAGTAGGCCTGTGCCTAACAAGAACCATGCTTGAAGAACATTAGGAAACGGTCTCATATCAGTCGTGCTTGTGGAAGGCTCAATTTATTTTCTTAACCACAGTGGTGTGAGGAAACAAAGCAAGAATATACATGATATATGTGTCCTGTTACACACTTGTAGAAGTGTGTAATCGAAATGTTTTTTTTTCTTGCAACTCCCTCAGACACCCGCAGGGAGTGGGGTCACGGCCAGGGTCACCATTGTCCAGTGCCCCGTGTAGCAGTTCGGGTTAAGTGTTTTTCGGCTCGGGGATTCGAACCAGCAGTTACGGTCCCAAGGCTCTAAAGTCCAACGCGGACTGCTCCCAAAACAACCGATCCACACTTCCATTCTCTTTTACGTCACTCAGCGCAATTCATTTCCCACTAAACAGGCTAATGTTCAAGGACCGAAAAAGACAATTCACTAAGTTTAAAGTCCGGGGGGGGGGGGGGGGGGGGGGGGGGATGGAGCTCACTGTAGGCAAACGGAAAGTGGTTGATAGACAATCCATCACACACAACCCGATGCCCGTACATGTTCACCACATTTGTTTACAAACTGGGCAACCAGGCGGCACACTGACAACTTCAGCCAAAATCTACAAATGTCATTCATTGCTCTATTTATTACCACACAAACTGATTCACAAGCAAAGGACTCACCGCCAGTTAAGTAAGTTACTTCCGTTGTGATGGGTGGTATCTTGTCAACTTGCTGTTACTGATTCTCCAGAATTGAACAGAGCTGTGTATCCTTCAACCTTTTGCATTACAGACTCTCAGATGAATGTTTGCTGACTCTGGACGAGTGTTTTTTTTCTCTCTCTGAAACGCCACTGACAAATTGGTCCGCCCAGACAAGGCTCTGGCCCCACCCCTTTACCAGATATTCATGAAGTACATGTTAATACAATCTCTTAAAGTGACAGTATATCATTTGTTTGTTCTGCCTTGCAAAACTCATGCCAATAACAATGTTATTTCGTGATTGATTTTCAATTGATATTACTGTTGTAAAAATCCTCTCTTGAAGGCATTGATGTAATTACACTAAGCCCTGTATGCGACCAGAATAACGATTTTATGTTACATCACAACATGGTCAACTATAGCTATCATTGTTGTTTAAAAACGAATTAAAATGGGTGTTGGTACAATAATTAAAGTTGTATTATTATACAAACGTTTATGTTGTTGATCCACTATGAGTCATTCACTACGAACCCTTTTGTTGATTCACTAGGAGTCATTCACTGGTAACCCTGTAGTTGATTCACTACGAGTCATTCACTGGTAACCCTGTTGTTGATCCACTATGAGTCATTGTTGTTGATTCACTATGAGTCATTCACTAGGAACCCTGTTGTTGATTCACTATGAGTAATTCGCTGGTAACCCTGTCAAAGATAATAATTTTCAATGTTAGTGTTGGTGAATCCATATTTTATGCTGCATGTCCCCTTTAAGAGATCATTCACCTTCTTATGTCGTTGAACTGGTGACACATAACCGGCCAATCAGATGCTATGTTATGGTCCCACCTCCTGCTTCACATATCTTTACATGTGTAGAAGTAAAAAATACCCCCCCCCCATATTTTCTGTAATTGACATGTGACTGTAGTCTCAGCTGATATAACCTCTACTTGGCAAAACCCGATGATGTGATGTGATGTTATGCACACATTAGATACAGGAGGTGTAAAGAATTAATAATGTGTTAGCCTATATACCAATGTGATAATGTAGCAGTCTACATAATGGCATGTGATAATGTAGCAGCCTATATAACAGTGTGATAATGTAGCTGTCTTACATAACATGTGATAATGTAGCAGCCTATATACCATTGTGATAATGTAGCAGCCTATATACCAACGTGATGATGTAGCAGTCTACATAATGACATGTGATAATGTAGCAGATTATATACCAATGTGATAATGTAGCAGTCTACATAACGACATGTGATAATGTAGCAGCCTATATACCAACATGATAATGTAGCAGTCTACACAATGACATGTGATAATGTAGTAGCCTATACACCAAAGTGATAATGTAGCAGTCTACATAACCACAGGTGATAATGTGGCAGCCTATATACCAACGTGATAATGTAGCAGTCAACATAAAGACATGTGATAATGTAGCAGCCCATATACCAATGTGATAATGTAGCGGTCTACATAACGACATGTGATAATGGAGCAGCCTATAATACAACATGGGATAATGTAAGAGTATATATACCAACATGTTATAATGTTGTAGCCTATATATCAACATGTGATAATGTATCAGTCTATATACCAACATGTGATAATGTAGAAGCCTATATACCAACATGTGATAATGTAGCTGTCTATATAGCATCATTTGATAATGTAAGAGTCTATATACCAACATGTGATCATGTAGCAGCCTATTTATCAACATGTGATAATGTAGAAGCCTATATACCAACATGTGAGAATTTAGCAGCCTATATACCAACATGCGATAATGTAGCAGCCTATATACCAACATGTGATAATGTAAGAGCACATTACCCACATGTGATAATGTAGAGGCCTATATATCTGCATGTGATAATGTAGCAGGCTATATACCAACATGTGATAATGTAGAAGCCTATATACCAACATGTGATAATGTAGCTGTCTATATACCATCATTTGATAATGTAAGAGTCTATATACCAACATGTGATAATGTAGCAGCCTATATACCAACATGTGATAATGTAGAAGCCTATATACCAACATGTGATATCGTAGCAGCCTATATACCAACATGTGATAATGTAGAAGCCTATATACCAACATGTGAGAATGTAGCAGCCTATATACCAACATGTGATAATGTAGCAGCCTATATACCAACATGTGATAATGTAGCAGCCTATATACCAACATGTGATAATGTAGCAGCCTATATACCAACATGTGATAATGTCGAAGCCTATATACCAACATGTGATATCGTAGCAGCCTATATACCAACATGTGATATTGTAGCAGCCTACATACCAACATGTGATAATGTAGAAGCCTATATACCAACATGTGATATCGTAGCAGCCTATATACCAACATGTGATAATGTAGAAGCCTATATACCAACATGTGATAATGTAGAAGCCTATATACCAACATGTGATATCGTAGCAGCCTATATACCAACATGTGAGAATGTAGCAGGCTATATACCAACATGTGATAATGTAGAAGCCTATATACCAACATGTGATAATGTAGCAGCCTATATACCAACATGTGATAATGTAGAAGCCTATATACCAACATGTGATATCGTAGCAGCCTATATACCAACATGTGATAATGTAGCAGGCTATA